>NC_132890.1:399330-499330 GCF_030463535.1 Salminus brasiliensis
TGAGCTGCCGGTGGAGGTCTGCATGTTTGTGTCGCTGGAGAATCTAAACTTGTACCAGAACTGCCTACGCTCGCTACCTGAAAGCCTGATCAACCTACAGGCCCTTACATACCTGAATATCAGGTACAACAAGCACACACGCCGTACTTACCATATGCATATATATATATATATATATATATACACACACACACATACATACATACACGCATATACACTAGGATCATGCGTCTGTATCTGTATATATATGTGTGTATGTATGTACTTTAGTTTGTCTCCCAGATCTGCCTAACTATAATTCCAGTTACAGACTAGAGATAGACCCTAGATGCAGCACCTAATAATATAGTGTTCAGCTTTTTCCACTAACAGGTTGTTTTATATGACTGTAAACTCTGTGACTGCATTTGAAGAACAGTGGTAGGTTATTTACACTAGGGTTACATTAATATATATATATATATATATATATATATATATATATATATTTCTAATATATATAGCTTTTCAAGCACCAGGACGAACTGCTGTGCGAACTGCCAGAAGCTGCCGGAGTTAGCGCTGCCTGCTCTACATGTGAGAAGGGCTGTAGTTCAACATTGTGCTAAATTATGCTGCTCCCTCTTTCACACTTTCTGCAGTCGGAACCAGCTGTCCACCCTGCCTGCTCATGTGTGCAGTCTGCCTCTGAAAGTGCTGATTGCCTGCAACAACAAATTAGTGTCCTTGCCCGAAGAGCTCGGCCAACTCCGGCAGCTCACTGAATTGGTGAGTACTGGTGTGAGACAAAATTTTAATCTTTCAGGATTTATTTCTGTTTGGACGTGGACTTGTGCTCAGTTCACAGTTTGATGTTCTCACGAATAAAGAAAATTAGCATCTTTACACCCTTAGCTTTGTAGACTTCAGGTCATTGGAAGGAGAGATTACAGCATGTTCAGACCTTATTCCCACAGTGTTTAACTTGTACTCAGACATTAGTGAACACTCCTCCTGTTTCTACATCTTCTTTAAAGACACCAGAGTCATTTAGCTCTGTAGGACAGGCAACAGCAAGGCCTAAGGCTTGGATTATGGACTTTATCTGGTCTGCACAGAAAATAAATAATTATAACCAGCCGTAGGCTAGCAACAGGCTTTGTTTTTTGTCCGTAAATCCTAGTTTCTCTTTGTTATGGTTCTCAGTTCTTTCTTCTTTCTTTCTGTCTCGCTCACATTCCGGTTCTTCTCCATCTAGGATGTGAGCTGTAATGAGATCCAGACTCTGCCTTCCCAGGTTGGCCAGCTCGAAACTCTGCGGGACCTGAACATTCGCCGGAACCACCTCGTTCGCCTGCCTCCTGGTCAGAGCCCACAGACCTCACATCCCCGGGGAAACTCATAAAGCATCTTAATAACCCGTCACTTTCTCACACAACAAGTACACACATGATCAGCTCTGCGTTTTTCACAGCCCACACCCCGCTCATACCTCATTCAAGAACACACATGCAGCCGTATTCTATAATCTGTTGAAACTGCCATTACTTCCCATTCTCAGACCACAGGAACATTGATCATTTTAGTTACTGGCACAGTTTACCTCCTTTACCTCTGTGAATTGCTCACTTGAATATGTAATGTGTTTAATGTTCTGCCGTTGTTTGGCTTTATGCAGAATTGGCTGAGCTTCCACTGGTGCGTTTGGATTTCTCCTGTAACAAGGTGACCTCCATCCCAGTATGCTACCGCAACCTCCGCCACCTCCAAAGCATTGTGCTGGACAACAATCCCCTCCAGAGCCCACCTGCACAGGTCAGGAACACCAGTGCACGGCAGTGCTGCTGAAGAGAGTGCTTCTCTTAGTTCTCTTAGTCTTATTGCTGAATTTACAGAACGCATGTAATATTTTAGAATAAGGTTATTGAGTTCACTTTGGTTTGCCTGAAAATGTTTAGATCTTTAAAGGTGTAAAAGACCTCTGCAGTACTTCCTCTGATTAGTTCTGAATATAATGTCATGTTTTATGTGTGCATGCTTCTAGATTTGTATCAAGGGGAAGATCCACATATTCAAGTACCTGAACATGGAGGCCTGTAAAATAGCACCAGACCTCCCCGACTACGACAGAAGACCACTTGGCTTTGGTTCTTGGTAAGAATCTGATTATTTTTTTGTTGTTGTTGTTAGTTTAATAGCTCAGGTGTGTAATATTTTTTTTAACTGAAAATTTACAATTATTACAAATAACAGACTTCTTACATTGAGTAAAATGTTGGAAAGCAGCAGGCGACCGTTGTTTCAGTGTACCATAAAGCTGCTCCTGGTAGCAGCCTTTGACGCAAGGAGTCATGTCCTAACACGCACTGGAGCACATAAGTGGGATGTGAGTGTTGAGATGTTCCAGTAAATCTAAAATGATGCACGTAGCGCTGAAGTAAGCCACTCTGTGCTCATGTTACATGTGGTTGTGAGCTTGGTGGCACTGATAAAGTTTGGTTGCTTCCAGAGTGATGATATCCAATATTACATTATATTGAGCGACAGTTTGCAGTGACCTGTGATAGCAAATCTGTACTCTTAAATCTGTACTGTGTACATCTTAATGTGCTTCCCTCAGTGTGGACGAGCTGTATCCCGGCCGGCCATACGGAGCTCTGGACTCTGGGTTCAACAGTGTGGACAGTGGGGACAAGAGATGGTCCGGCAATGAAGTGAGTCACAGACTATCCCTGCTTACACAGCGTTACCAGAACAGGAAGGGAGGCATGGAAGTCAGCTCTATTTAGTAGATTTCTGAAGCCAAATTCCCTGTGTATGTGTGTATGTGTGTATATGTGTGTGTGTATTCAGCCCATGTTTTGAAGTCTTAAACACCTGCGCTGGTCCTGGTCAGACAGTGCTCTCTCCCCTCACTGTCGAGCACTGATATCTCCGCTGCGATGTTCTCCTCCTTCCTTTAACCTTTAGCTTTTTCTCCGTATCTCTTTCCACAGCCCTCAGATGAGCTGTCAGACCTGCCGCTGAGAGTGGCAGAAATAACCAAAGAGCAAAGACAAAGGAGAGAGAGGGAACGGGACGAGCACAGGACAGGGTCGCTGTTGGCCAATGGGACATGTAAGAAAAGTGAAAGTCAGGTTCTGGGAGAGATGCTCTCGCTCTCTCTCTCGCTCGCCGTTTCTGCTCCCCAGTGATAACTGACCTCTCTTTGCTTTACCGTAGTGGAGTCGGAGCTTGAGCAAATAGACTTCATTGACAGCTGTACAGGAGAGGAAGATGAGGAGGATGGGCGGAGCCGAGGAGGAGAGCCAGTCAGCCTTAGTTCCCAGTTTATGGCGTATATTGAAAGACGAATAACCAGAGAGGTTCTTGTTCTACTTCTTCACGTTCTTCTTCTGATTAATCTGCTTTGATTTGCTGTGTTTAGTAACATTTTGGGGATTATAGGGTTCGCCAGTTAAGGCCAGTTACTCCAGAGACGGAAGAACTGAAGATTCAAGACGCCATGGCCCTTTACACAATCGGTACAGTGTGTTTAATAAATAAGTGAATGTACAACACACACACACACACACACACACACACACACACACTGTCAGTCGGTTTCATCCCATAACCCATTTGTACAGTATTCTATATTCCAATGGTTAGCTATGATGGTCAACATAAGTGTGCATAAAGTTAAAGAGCAACATCAGCAGCCTTTTAGCCCCGCCTCCTCTCCCACACCCACTCTGGGTTCTGGAGGAATGGCCGCTGGTCGGATCATAAATGTACTGCCCTGCTCATTTTAGTGCTTTTCCTGCTTTAAAAGTTGATCAGCTCAGTGAGTGGTTGTCAGTGACCACAGTGATATTCAGATATCAGGTTAAATAACAGCAGGAGTTACTTCTGCCTCCTCTTGCACTGCTTTCAGTGTCTCCTCTTTCAGCCGGCAGACTCGTGCAGCGCTACGGCTCGTAGCAAGCAGCCCTTTACTCGGCCTGGCTGAGAGCAGGGGTTGTGTTAGCAGGGTCTGGCGATTGGTTAGATCAGCTATGCAGGGATAATGTGTGTAGGACTGTCCCACTGCCAGGTTTGAGGAACATGTCTCAAGCAAAAAGACATTGAGGGCAGGTCACTGTTATTAGGCCGGACCTCCTGACCCTCACATGAATTAAACATGGCGCTATTCTGAGACTTTTCTGAAATTTGTTGGCAAGCAGTTAGGATTGTTCTATAAAGTCATTGACTGTAAAAGCTGTAAACCAGACAGCACTGTGTTTAAGGACATCTTCAGTCATTTCACTGGTGTTGCTCTTTAAATCTGCTTAATAGAGACACAATTCCAACTATAGAAGAGTGACCCAGCTCTGTCCTGCCTCTGGAAAATGAAATCTACATTATACCTGTATATCTGACCTGTGATTAGGCTGTTAATTAGATGTGTCTCAACAGTGTGACAGATGCGTCCGGCACATTGTCCTCCCCGACTCATAATCAGGTACTTTTCTCCCTGAAGTCATTTCAGTCTAAAGTAAAGGCATGTTCATTTGTACGTGTATTAGAACTGTATGTGTGTGTGTGTGTGTGTGTGTGTGTGTGTGTGTGTGTGTGTGTGTGTGTGTGTGTGTGTTAGCGCCCAATATCAGGGTTGGGGTTGGAGCGCATGCGGAGGGAAGCCCAGCTTGCTGCACAGCGGTACGAGGAGGAGAGGCAGAAAGCAAGAACCGCACAGAGAGACGCTGTTAGAAGCTATGTTAAGGTACCTGAACACGTGCACTGGCAAATACTGCATGAATGATTGTAGTGGAATAAACCAGGCTGGCAGATACTGAGTCAAAGTAACGTCAGTGAATGATTCCACTGGAGGAAACTTGCATAAGATAGATAGTATTACTGAGTTCGTCTACTGGAGGAAACCATTCTCCTTGAGTGTGTAGTATATTAATGGATTATTCCACTGGAATAAATAAAGCTGGTAGTGACCAAATACTGTAGAGAGAAATTATTATTATTATCACTATCTACTATCTTTTTTCTTTTCTTATTTATTTATTTATTTATTTATTTATTTTAGCATAAATCAACTCAGAGCCCCACTAAACTCAGCCCTACGGACAGCGAGGTGAGTCTCTACCCACCTCACAGGTTCATCACTCACCATCCCCAGCTGCCCATACATACCCCAGACCTCCCTAGTGTGTGTCTGTGTGTGTCTGTAGTCTTACCCCTGTCTCACCACTCCCTCTCAGACCCTGTACCCCTCCAGGCGCTCCACCCATACAGATGACTCCGCCCTCTTTATGGTAAGAGCCTGTCAGCATGAAGCGAACTACCCTCTTCCCCGTCCATCCGTCATAATCCATGAACAGTATTTACCGCTCATTATTCTCCCTCTGAAGGTTTTGTGCAAGGCTGCTGTCTCATCCCCTGCATTCTCTAATCAGAGAAACAGGAGGTCAGATCTTAATGAGGGATGAGTGTTTAAGGAAATGAGTCAGGAAAGGAGTCAGTGCCAAGAACGCAGATTGTTAAGCAACCGTTCAGAGATTTGTTTATGCTGTTTTTCACATGAACACACTCCCTTACATGCCCAGGGTGTCTCCTGGGATCTGTATAATTCTGTGCTGGTGGAGCGATATAAGCATCAGACAGTATAGAGGAAGGAAGTGGTCAGACATAAGAGAAGCGGCTTTAAAGCAAGTTCTGATAATCTGGAGTGTTTGTGAGTCAGAGTTTGTGTTTAGACATGATTAAAAATGTTTGAGCATACACTCAATGGGCAAAAGTGTTGGGACACCTGCTCATTGCTTCTTCTGAAATCATGGATATTAAGAGTACCTGTCTCCACTGTCCAGTGAAGGCTACATGGTGGTGGACACCTCTTCTAATAAATACATTCAGCTACTTTTTAAGTTGCAACCATTGCTGACACACAGCTTGTCTAGTCCCTGTAGGGAAGAAGTACTGCCAATAGAATAGGACTCTCTGGAGCAGATCAACATCATGAAGCTATTGGCTCCATGCTGCCTAATGCCAGGCGTGGGTGTAAAGCCCCCCAGCATTGAGCTGTGGAGCAGTGGAAGAACTGTGTTCTCTGGAATGATGATGGAGGAGCTCCAGCCAATATTTTGGGTTGAGTTGGGGATGATGAGGTGGAGTGATGATCATCATCTAACATCCTGACCTCACTAATGCTCTTGTCAAATCCTCACAGCAATGCTCCTCCTCCAAAATCTAGTAGAAAGTCTTCTTCTCTGGACAGTAGAGACAGTTACTCCAACAAAGACAGGAGAAACTCTTTAATACCCTTGATTTTAGAGGAAATGGTGAATGCGCAGGTGTCCAAATACTTTTTGTTCAAATAGTGTGATTAATAGGGAATGGTTAATACGTACCTCATCTGTAATAAACTGTCCCTGTTGTTGTCTTCTCTGCTGACCTCTGTTGTGCTAAAATGCTAACCTTCTTCTAGCATAGATCTGCTTCACCCCTGCAAGTGCTTCGGTGTGTCCCCGCCTCATAGCTTTTCTTCTGCTGTGCTCTTTTTCCCCTTTCTTCTCTCTCTCTTTCTCTCATTCATTCGGCCTGGCTTTGCTGCTATGTGTCAGAGTGAGTTCGAGCCCTTAATGGTCTTTGAAATAGACATAGACACCAACACTATAAAGAAGAGGCCAGGCCCTCCTAAGCAGGTGAAAGACTTCAACCAAATCACAGATTCACGATATTCTCACACGTTTATTCAGGGTTGTTTGTTTTTCCTCTAAAGCACTTTGTTTTGTGCACTGGAGTAAACACCGCCCGCTGTACCAATGCTACCACGGTAGACTAGCCAGTACATCATGACACTGGTGTGCTGCATGTGTATGTGTGTGTGTTTTGTGTGGTAACTCTCTGTTGCATGCTGGTTGTGTGCATGTTGTGCTTGGGCCAGTAGGAGGGAGGTCCTCAAAGCCCTCTATGTGGACACCACCACTTAGTTTTTCTCTGCAACCATCATTTCTTGCAGTATTTGGGTAAAACAATTGATTTGTCCCATAGAAAACATTTTATAATGATTAACTTCACTTTTACAGTTTCAAGCCTGACTTGCGCCCCCTAGGGGTTGAAACGGAGAGGATTTTTCCTCTGTTACGTAGGGATGGACGGCGACCTTCCGAAGGAGAACACTTACACTGGTCACTGAATCAGAAACGTCCCTGATTGGCTGCTTTCTACCCTGTTCCTCCTCACTAAGCCTCGCCTGCACACGCTTGTTCTTAACCCCGCGCCCTGTTTGAACTGGGAACCCGGTTGGGACTATGCATGCTCCAAAATGTGTTGTTTCCGCTGCTGTTTTGCCGCTGAAGGATTTAAACGGACCCTGATTGCACAGTGATGCTGAATTTCCTCTTTAAAATAGAACCACAGTTACCGTCTAGAACCCCCTGAAGGTGAAATGGAAAGTTCCAGTAAGAGAATGAAGAATAACTGCAGTTTGTGTACGGTGTCAGAACCACGCTCGGGTTTCCTGTTCAGATCAGGGAGTGACACCCCTAACATGGGCTTTTCTAAAGTGCTGGGTGGAGCTCCTCTTTAAGGGTAAAATAGACTGGGAGAATTGTGACCGGGTCATCCATCCCAGCTGTGTGAAGCTCTGGCTGTGCACCAGTTGGTTGGCTGTACTCAGCCTGACCCGTTAGAAATCTGGAGATTTGAGCAGTATTTGGGCTCTGGCAGTGTAAACAGCTCTCCTAATGTCCTGCCATCCTCTGAACTGGCAGTCTGACATCTAATCAGATTTGGATAGAGCACAGGAAGTAGGACAGAATTGACACTGGAAAGCGTCTCTCCTGTAGCAGAGGCCAGTAGATCCCTGGAAGTTTTAGAATATAATTCAGCAGGCAGGGATGGAAACAGGAAATTGGACAGTGTGATGCAGTCTGAGTTTGGTTTTCTGTCCTCTAATCAGAATGGCATTTGTAATTCCAGCAGTGTTTGGCAGGATCAAGCTAAACAGCTTGTCTGGGTAATAAACTTAAAGCTGAATGTACACGAGTGATGCACAATGCTCAGCTAACAGTCAGCATCAACCAAAAGACAAAAACATCCAAAATAAAAAGTTATTTGAAATAATCAACCATGCACACAAACTACATACCTGTGGACTCCAAGGGGTCAAGAGTTCTAATCCTGAGCCATGCTGCACAAGATTGATTATTTTGCTCTAAGCTTACACAGTGCATTATTATATATCATGACATGTTTAAACATTTGTAATATTGCAGAAAAGAAAAACGTGTTGTAAAGTCAGTTTGGGGGAAAGTGTTAAATTGAATCTTCAGCTTTGTTTTAATTTGGGCCGATTTCAGAAATGCTCCTGTAGAAAGGGTTTCAGTGGGAGAATGTATTCTATATTTAAAGTAGGAAATCAGCATCACTAATTATTTATTCTTCTGTAATCAAACAGATAATTAAAACCAAATACACCCCCCCCCCCCGTGTCTGTTTCTGTTTCTCATCCCTTGTCTCTCTTTATCTTTTATCTTCTTGTCCTTTTTTCCTGCGTTCGGACAGTCTGTCAATGGTAACCCAGGGGATGGGTGTGTGTCTCCCTCTGTGGACACTGGCACCTCTTGTACTCTGAAGGTACACCACTCTGCATGTTCCTCTTGTGTTCCTACACCCTCTCTAAACTCTCCGACCTTTAAGCTTATTTCTGCACGACAGCTACGGCTCTCTCTAATTGGTCTCTGAGGTGTTGTCCTGTTGTGGGTGTTCTGGTGAGAGCTTCTCAGCCTAGCGCAACGTTCTAGAACTGCCCATATACGGAACGTGTGTGTGTGTGTGAGTGTGTGTGAGTGTGTGTGAGTGTGTGTGAGTGTGTGTGTGTGTGTGTGTGTGAGTGTGAGTGTGTGTGTGATGTGGTCAGCTGAATTTAAATGTGTATTTCTGGTTAGCTCTGACTTCCTTTCATGCTCTGTTTGTTCCTCTCCTGTTCAACCGCAGCAAGGAGAAGATCGTGCCTCGCTCTCCCCGACAGGTACAGTTTTTTTCTTCTTCTTCTTTTGTGTGTTTGCATGCACATCCTCCTCAAAGCTGTCCCTCATCTTCATGCACCAGTATCACGCCTCATCCTGTATCACCTATCATACACAGCCCTCCAGTCACCTACTTACCCCGGCCCTGCTGCCCCACCCACCTGCCGTGGAGCCACTCAGCGTCCTGAGAGCTTCCTCTTCCGCCTCAGCCAAAGAGAGGAGAAGAAAAGAGGTACGGCCTGTGTCTGTACGCTGTATGCAGAGCTTTGACAGAACAGTCGCACCACTGTTAACAGGCATGTTCGACCTCCGCTGCATGACCGTGTATCCGCTGTAAAACACCCCACTGTGTCCGAACACTGTTCACTCCGGAAACTGAAGACTGCATGATGAGCATGAGGGATTCTTATCAATATTGTTAGTTAATTGCTGTAAAAAATGATCACAGGCGGGTTTGACTGATTTCAGATTGATTTGATGAGCAGAGCGTCTAGGTTAGACTGGACTGCTGTGTGTTTACTACATTTGTAACGATGCTAGTTGTACTAATAAATTTATATAATCTGAAAAAATAGCTGTGCTTACACTGTCTACGAATTGTATAATCTGTGGACCAATACAAATGACCCAAAATGACCTGGAATTTTGGAGCATTTCTATTGGTCAGTTTTGTCATGAAATTCTAATAGCAGTCGTTTGCACATGAGCGTCTCCTCGACTCGATTTCTGAACGTACAGTAAATCCATTAATGCAGTCAGTAGACTGACCAAATCTCAGTTGACTGGCTGGTGAACCTGGATGGACCAGCCCTGGTGTAAATCAGTGTGTTTCATCTGTGTAGGAGAATCAAGGCCTGCGAGGTCAGATCCTGAAGAAGCGACTCCTACACCATCTCCAGTTTCAGGTCCCACAGGAGAAGAAGCTGAACTGGTGGAACAGCTGAGAAAGGTGCTTCATATACACTGTTCTCTTTATTCCTCTGTACTCTGAGCTCCTCACCGCTGAGCAGGTCGCTCTGTAACCTCCAGCACTGCTTCAGTTCCCCAGCGCTCTCTTCAGGGCTCAGCTTGTGTCTCATGTGGTTCTTTTGCAGAACATCGAGTCTCGGCTGAAAGTGTCCTTGCCCAGTGACCTCGGGGCTGCCCTGACGGACGGGGTTGTGCTGTGTCATCTGGCCAATCACGTCCGGCCTCGATCAGTACCCAGCATACACGTCCCCTCACCTGCAGTGGTGAGTGTGTTTTAACTGGTGTCTGTGTGTCTGTGTCTGTGTGTCTGTGTCTGTGTGTCTGTGTCTGTGTGTCTGTGTGTGTCTGTGTGTGTCTGTGTCTGTGTGTCTGTGTGTGTGTGGTGTTTTACATCTGTTTTACACCTTTTAGCCCAAACTGACGATGGCCAAGTGTCGGAGGAACGTGGAGAACTTTCTGGAGGCGTGTCGCAGAATTGGGGTCCCGCAGGTGAGCTGAAAATCTGTCCCGGATTAAATTAACTTGATATTAATGTTTATTGGGTTTATTGGGAGCTTGCTTTATGTAGTCTGATCTTCTAACAAACCCTGTTGACCTCTCTCACTAAATGCTCCAGCTCTGACGTAGATCAGTCCACTAACTCTCGCTTTCTCTTCCCTTTTATCTCCTCTGTCAACTCATTCCTTATTTTGCTCTCATTTCTGCTCTCAAACTCCACTGTCTATGTCCTCTTCCTCCTCCTCCTCCTCTTCCTCCCCGTCTGTGTGTGCTGTTTGTGCTCTGCTGCTTGTGTCGGACTCTGGAAGGGATGCCTGTGCTCAGTTGCTGATGTGTTGGAGGGGGAGGTGCTGCACTTATACAGGCTGCTCGAAGCTTTGCTCTGTCTGGCGCCTCCACTGCGGCCCTCGCCTCCTTCCCAGCTGGCTGGTTTTGCCCTCTTCTACTTGTCAGTTATGTCTCTGCTCTGCGTCCTCTACTGCCATCTGGTGCCCCGCATTTAAACTGCACTTAACGCGGGTGTTGGTGTGAGTTATTGTTATTATTGTGACCTGAGCACACCTGACGAGCAGAGTCAGCTTAGGCGTATTAATACCTAGACTTCACTTAAGGAGTTGCACAGAATTTAGTGTACAGTGTTCTGAATAGCAGGTGACAGATCTCTGTGACGAAGCACAACCGAGGGGAAGCTTCCTCTCAGCCTTAAGGATGAGGAATGAGCCTGCTTTTGGATGCTGGCTGCTAGCTAAATGTGTGCCACCAGCTGTGCTTACCTATTTCTACGTTGCCCCAGTGTTTGAGAGAGGGGTTTTTATAAAGGTGTTTCAGAATCAGGAGGACAGATTTAATCCTTTAAGAGGAGGACAGAGCAAATCCCAGATTTTTCTTTTTTCTTTTTTTTTTTTTTAATACTGAAAATCGAAGGCTTCCCTTGTCTGTCCCTTTGTGCCTTACTGCATTTGTGTTTGCTCTTGTGTTTTTCTGGATTTTATTTTCCCATTTGGCACATTTCAAGGTGTAAATACAGAGGAATAAGCACATAAACAAGTTTGACGCATGTAAAAAAACATACTCATGTTTAATAAGCAAATAAGGCAAACCGTGAAGCCGAATGCAGGCCTGTTATTTGGCATCTGTCTGCAGCATCTCCTTCCTAAGAGCTGATTCGCTGAGCTCAAAGGAAAATACCACCTTTAACTCCTTTTATTCCTCACCACTGGCTTCCTATCTGCTGGTATTAGTGTTGTGCATTTCTGCGTCCTCCAAATGGACCGTTCACAATCATGGACAACAACTGCTCATCTTTGTCTGGTATCTGCATGCCATACAGTTTCACAGGGCTGGAGAATTTAAAACCTTTGTATTCTGAAGTTGAAAATGCTGGTAAATGAAGCTGCTGGTTAAAAAGGCAGCTTTAGGAATGGAGGTAGACTTTCTGTGAGAGACGCATGAGAAGCTGAGTGGTGCGGCGTGTCTGTGCTCATGATCAGAGACTGTATGATTAGGTAGGGCGGTTGAAATTGTGTGTGTGTGTGTGTTTACCCTGTTGCCTAACTTTCCTATAAACTTTTTACCTTCTGACTCTCCCACAACTTTTACAATAAAATCAGTGAAGTGAAACAGTCCGCTCTGATTGCTGTCCTTGTTCTTCACGCTTTTCCTTCTCCTGCACACCTTTCCTTTCATTTCTGTCCCTTCATGCTCAGGAGCCTGACTGATGAGCTCGTCCTGTTATTAGGCTCTGCTGAGACTGTCTGAGAGACGCTGGCCCTTGTTCATCAAAGTTGCGTAAAAATAAGTGGAGCCACAGAAAGACTCTCTGATTCATTATAGTTTGAACATCCAAATCAGTGGAGAAAAGAGTGACTGTACCCCTGATACTCATTAACATATCATTTGAAAGTGCCACGCCCCAGTCTGCCCTCATATACATAAAATTTACATGCAGCACACCCTGCTTTATATAGGTTTTGATAGTGGGCCATTAAAAAGAAAGCATTCAGCAGCTCATGAGCCTGTGAGTCCCCCTGCTGGCCACAGCTTAGGTAGCTTAGGTTGTTTAAGAGCTCGTGTGCTGAGTGTGCTAAATATTTTGGGTAATTTTACTGCACGGCATGGTTTCTAAGTGCTCTAGCTGCAGCGTGTGTTATATTCTTTGGGCTTTCTTTGTTTTTTACTATGTCAGTGATATAAAGCCAGAGTAGCAGTGTGCAGGAAAAACCTGCTGCCACACCGGCCCTCAGTGGATCAGACTGGTTTTGAAGTGCTCTGATGTTTAGCTTTGATGAATAAAGGTCGTTTAAAGTAGGGATGGACGATATGAACAGAAATATTATCATAATATTTAAAGACCTTTTTTTTTTTTTAAATCATGAGACCCCTGACTGCAGACGAAGTGCATACTGAGTATACAGTGATCTCTCTGACTATATCCCCAGTATGATTAGAAAAGTGTGCTGTGTATCGCAGTGATAAATATCCAGCACAATTTGATAAAATATTGTCATATTTTCCAGCCCTGGTTTAAAGCCCTACTTTCTA
Source organism: Salminus brasiliensis (assembly GCF_030463535.1). NCBI lineage: Eukaryota > Metazoa > Chordata > Actinopteri > Characiformes > Bryconidae > Salminus > Salminus brasiliensis. The sequence goes on from NC_132890.1 coordinate 412,320, forward strand.
ATTCCTGTTAAATGTCCAAAATAGCTTTCCTTCACCTCCTCCTTCACCCCTTTCAGCCCCCTCTCCTTTTATCCTTCCCAGTTTTCCTCAAGGTCATGGATTTGGGTTTTCATTCATTTTTTTACTCCAGTGTTCAATTATACTCCATACATCCTTCATTTTATTAATTTCACAGTTTTGTTAATGCCATTATTATTATTATTATTATTATTATTATTATTACTTTTAAGTTTTGGTGTTTTTCATTTCATCATCTGTTACTCCATTGACATGCCCTTCTCCTCTCTCAAATTTTGTTTGTACCCCACCCCCATCTCTCTCTGCCTCTGGATATGTTTGTCCCTGTGTTTGTCCACCTGTGTGTGTGTGTGTGTGTGGCCTTAGTCCCAGCTGTGTCTGCCCCTCCACATCCTGGAGGAGAAGGGTTTGCCTCAGGTGGCCGGGACGGTGCGTGCTCTTCTGGATCTGGCCCCCCCAAAACACACTCCCTCACCCAGCACAGCCTCAGCCAACCCCATCACTGCTTCCACCCTCGCCATGTAGGACCTCCACACACCCCTCCCACATGGGGAACGGGTTCAGACGAGGGTTGTCCTCCACGCCCCTTACCTCCCACACACAGACTGGATTTGTCCCTGTGCTTCATGGGCTGTGGAGACCGAGACCTGCAGAGGTCTCCTAATAAACTCTACACCCCCATCACTGGTCACCACCCACCTGCTCTGACCACAGCACTGGCTGACCCCTCAAAGCTAATGGAGGAGGAAGAAGAAAGACTGCGGTGAGAAAAGAGGAGTGGGGAATCGCTGACGTCCGATCGCTGCACACGCTCAGAACCAGCAAACGTGAGATTCACTAGATGGAGAGATTAATTTTTACTTTTCTTTTCAGCTGTAAGACGTTTATCACATTATTATCTCTCATTAGTGATCATCGTTATTTTTGCACCATATTATTGTTATTATTATTATTATTATTATTATTATTGATCATGACTGGGGCATGTCGGATATTAATCAGGGTGAGTATTGAAGTTTATGCGGTTGTCATGGTGACACTGGTCGATACTATCTCCTCCTAGATGATAGATAGTGCTCCACTGGGTCAGAAAAATATATGGTTTAAATGAATTACACTAATTTTGTGTTGGTTAGGCTGCACCTCTATAGTGGGACAGTGATCCTCAGTTTAAGATAAACATGTGGCACAAGACATTGATCAGAAACGTACGTATATTGCCACAGGGAGGTGCTGTTTCCTCAAGCTGCATGGACACTTAAAGGACACTTACAGTAGAGCCCGTCTGGTAAAGCAGGACTTGCTGAAATGCTGACTGTTTGTTATAGTATGTTGAAGCGATACAGTGAAGCACTATTGTGGTTAGAGACATAAACACCGTTCAGGATCCAAACACTTACGGCCTTGTTTTGCAGCCGCTGTCTGAACCTTTTTCAGCACTGAGCGGTGCTGAGGGGTCTGGACGGGCTCGCGGATGTTACTTTATTGCGGTTGTTATTCTCCTTTGTGTTACAGGTCAAGCATGCATATACAGATATTAGGTGAAGGGGGGTGTAGAGTAGCTGTCCTGCTGCCTATCAGCAGGACTCTGCATGGCTTGCTCGTCTGCGTCTGTCCTTATCGTCATTCGGGCTCGTATTTCGTCCCTCGTCAGAAGCTGTATGTTTGTGCCAGGTTTGCGTACGTGTTCAGAAGGCTGTCCCGGCAGACCCGGCAGACCCACTGCTGCACCTTGGCGAGGTAACCGGGGTGTTCTGTGCTTTGATACACGTAGAATGTAAAAGCTGTACTTGGTGAGGGTTATTTAGCCTGGTGTTTATTGAACATTGTTTGGAGAGCAGGCACTGCAGTTTTCACCTCCCAGTTTAGGTCAGTGCACACACTCCTCTCCTGTATTTCATTTATTAAGAAGGAAAAAAAAAAGTTGCAAAAATATGCATTATTTTATATTTTAACTTGCTTTTTTAGAGACTCGTGTTTTAAAAAGGGAAGTTAAATGATTTTAAATATAAATGTTTTTGCATTTTTTATTATTTTCAGTTTTCTTTTTTGATTTTGACTAGGGTATTCCCCAGCAGAAATGATGTTGACCCTTCTTCTGCAGGATTTTCTCTCCTGCGTGTCTGTACAGTAAATTAATACATTCCATACGTTTACAAGTATGTACTGCTGCCCACATACAGAAGATAAGAGGACCCACTACGTACTTCACATTCACACAGTGTGGACATTCTTAAACCCCAACCCTGTGGTTCTGTTTTTGGTCTTTGTTCTTTTTTTTTTAAGCATCTCTTTCAGCAATCGTCCCATCGAAGCGTTTACTGTTATGTTATAAAGTTAGATAAATATTAAAGTATTTTCTGGTATGGAAATTTGGATTTATTATAAAATGGATTAATAAAGTTCCCATTTCGGCCATGGTGTGATTTCTATGAGCTCCAGCTTTGCAGCGTTTGCCGCAGGCTTCACTTCTTCTTTCCCTTTTTACCCTGTTTAGCTTTGGGTTTCTTGCTCTTCTTGTTGGAGACGAGGCCTTTCCTAACCAGAGTTCCCCTCCACCACGACTGAATCTGCAGTGAGGGCAAAGAAAGAGTTACAAACTACTGGAAAACATCGGCTCTGGCCTCTAGACTCAGAATACTCACATATACAGTTTTATACCAAACTATTTGTGTTATGATTGAAAAGGTTTCCACTGTTCCTGACCTCTTTGGTGATCACAGTCTGTGAATAAGTTTTAGCCCCTCTGGTCAAATGACATTATTTAAATAAGTAGTGTAAATAAGTGAACAAACCTTCTCCAGGAAGCCTAATTATAGCTTTTACGCTGATTTTACACAGCATTTCTGTTTATTTACTGAATTTAAGCCATTGGCGTAAAATAAAACGCATCATTACTTTTGTTCAGACCAGATTCAAAGTTAAATTCAGTAAATAATCAGTAATGTGCAGACGTGTATCTGTAGAGGATTTATTTACACTGACCATCGACCAAATGTATGTAATTTGCACAGGCCTGCGGTGTGAGACCCTGTACTTCAGACTAAACCCCTCCGGATGATCAGTTTTGGTCTCTGTTGTTCAGTTGAAGTTACAGTTGTGTGTCGCTGCACCTCTAATGAACTCTTTCTTCACACAGTCCTCGTTTCAGAAGCTCAGCTGATGATGATAAACTGTCTTAGAGGGGGAAAGTCAGGCCGGCTGTTCACCTTAGTTGCTGCGTCCCTCTCCAGCTGCTGTTTCTCCAGCTGCAGGCGCAGGTTCTCCTTCTCCAGACGGTCCTCAATAATGACCTGCTCACTCTCTCGGTACTGAAACCCACACCCTCAGAGTTACTGTCCCGTACAGCTCAGGCTTGGGGGAGATTAAACCGGTGCAGAGTGCGCTAACCTTTTTAGCCAGGTCCTGCAGGTGGGCCAGGTTGTTGGTCTTGTTGATTTTTAGAGCGCTGAGCTCCTGGTGCTTCTCCTCCATGTCTCTCTCATAGCGCTCCATCCAGTACTCCAGCTTTTCCCCCAAACTCTGGAGCGCAGAGCAGAAGAGTGACTGTGGTTAGTGTGGCAGTGAAGTTGACCCTCAGGAGGACTTTTCATGTTGGTCAGTCTGAACTTCAGCTCTTACCACTTCTTCACAACCTGCTTCAGTTATTGAAACCAGTAAGGGAGAGAGGAGACAGCTGGAGGACACTTTTCTTTTTAAAGCTCTCAGTTCAGGACAATATTAGCTTAAATAAACCGCAATCAGAATCATACACCTGGATATACAGTTTTATGCAAAAGTTTGGGCACCCATTCAACTTCCATACTAACATGCATATATAAATTTTATTTTCTAAGTGTAAATAAATGATGTACTTCAGACGCATTACTCTAAAAACATTATTACTCTAAAAAACTCATCACATTAAATACATCCTGCTAAATACATTGTTTTATTTTTTTAAATCTGTTAAATTCTGTATATAAATTAAAATGTGCGTCATATTAAAGTTTCCTTTTGAGAGTTAATTCACTTCTTTACACGCAGTCAGGGCCGCTGCCCGGGAGCCTGGATCCCATGAAAAGATCTTACACTGAGCCCCAGAATGCTCCTTTTTTGCCTGTCAGTCACAGGCCCTTAAATCCTCCTCACACCCCAATACAGCACCCCTGCTCCTAACGTCAGTATGGTGTTTGCCCTGGCGCACACAAACCCCTGTATGAGAGTGTGTAAACAGGATGAGAGAGTACAGTAATAATAATAATATAATAATTATAGGTTTGCTGTTAATAATGTATATTAATTTCTGCTCTAAAAGCACTCACTGTTTGATTGGCTTTGAGAAACGACTCCATCTCCAGGTGAACCCTGATCTCCTCGTCCATCTTCTCCTGCAGCAGCTAAAAGGACAAACACAGTCTGGTACCAAAGGCCTGTACCCGGACCATACTCTAGCTCCTCACCTGTAAACAGCTACTGAAGCCTGGGTCAAACAGTAAACCTCAACATCTGGAGGACAGCATATAAACACACACCCACACACACCTTTATCTCGTCCTCCAGCTCCTGCTCCTCCTGAGTGCTCAGTTTCTGGGCCTGGTAGATGAGCAGCTCTGCACTGCTGTCTGCGTACCTCTTCTCCAGGCTCGTCTTCACCTTCATCTCCTGCAGCCGGTCCTTCAGGTGTGCCGTCCATTCCTGACGCTTCTACAAGGAGACGGTGTATCTTTCACCAGTAAGATGTTTTATCTAATGATCACAGCTTTACTTTTCCTGTGATCTGAACATAAATTACAGCCTGTTTGAGTTTATTATTCATCACAGTTCGTCTCCTCTAGAGAAAGTGAGATCATGGGGACATTTCTGGACGTCACATTAAACTAATATGAAGTTAAAATCATTAAAAAGGAACCTAATTATATTTTAATAATAAAAACAAACAAAATAACCACTGGTTAACCCAATAGGTAAAAGTAACTCGATACATTGTTGGGACAAAAGTATTGGGACACCTGCTCCGTCACTGCTTCTTCTGAAATTAAGGGTATTAAAGAGCTGATTCTGCTTCTGTTGGAGTAACTGTCTCTACTGTCCAGAGAAGAAGACTTTCTACTAGATCACTGCTCCACAGCTCCCTCTAGCCCATGCCTGGCATCAGGCAGCATGGAGCCAATAGGTTCTATTGGCAATACTGGCATTACTTCTCTACAGGGACTAGAAAAGCTGTGTGTGTGTGTGTGTGTCTGTGTGTGTATTTATTAGAATGGGACATGTAGTTTATCAGGGTAACTTGTCACCCAGGCTGTTGGGTCAGTTTACCCTGGAGTGAGTTGTGGGTTATTTTAAATGCAGCATTCTGAGCGTACGGTGCAGGCGGGTGCAGGCGGGTGCAGGCGGGTGCAGGCGGGTGCAGGCGGGTATTCACCTGAAGCTCCAGCATTTTCTCCTGGCGGAGGTCGAGCAGCTGTCTCTGCAGGACTTTAGTCCTGAGCCGACCCTCCTGTTCCCTGCAGGGCATGATGACGATCGCTGTTTATGGATGTGCTGCTTTACAGCAGAACGTCTGCTGAGCGCTACGCTGAGCGCTGTAGTTAACCGTAGTTTAATAACAGTAGTCATGTTCAGACCTTATGATTATGTCCTGAAGCTGAGCCTGACTCTTCATCTCCTCCTCCACCGCCTGAACCAGGCTGTGAAAACTGCCTCTGTCCTGCAGCTCGGCCAGCACGTTCCCCATCACCTCGGCCACAAACTGCCTGCAAACAGCATGGGTTTGATTCTGATGGGTTAGAAAAGCTGCACATATGCAAATCTACTTATATGCAGATTACAGCTGTAATCAGGATATATAGACTGTATGGGTTGTGTATACACTGTGTGTGTGTGTGTGTGTGTGTGTGTGTGTGTATATTTTTGAAATGGGTTTATATGGGTAGGTAGGACAGTGTTATGGATGCTAGAGCTGAATATGAATGAGTTACACATAAGCATTTTACACATAGTGTAATACACACACACACATATTGGAAAATTAGCATATATTAGCATATATTTTGCTGTTTAACCCCTTTAGCTCTGCTTCTCTGGGCCCTTCTCTCTGATTGGAGGAGGAGTTATCAGGTGTGAGCAGCTGCACCTGTCTCTCTGCACTTTGGCCAGCTTGTCGTGGGACAGTGGGCGTTCCTCCAGGGTGTGGGTGTGGTTTAGCTCCTCGTGGGACCTGAGCAGCTCTTTCACGGCCTCAGACAGGTCAGATCCGTCCGCCTGACCCTCTCGAACTGTCTTCAGGTGGTGATCAGCGGCCTGCTGCGGTTCAGTGACCCCACCGACATCCGCCGCCACCACCTACTCAGACATACGGGACAGGGATGGATGGTGTGGTGCTGCAACCATTGTGCAAAAGTTTGGGCACCCTAGTTCAAATGACATGTTGTTGATGTTCTGAGGAAAATCCTCCACAGCTCTGCAGATGAGACGACCCTTATAGAGCTTTATAGATTAGCTCAGTCAGTCAGTGTTGACCCTCAGCTGCAGCAGGTCGTTCTCTCTAGGTTCCTACTACTGAACCCCAATCAGGATCAGTCTTTAAGGCTTATTCACACAGCAGGTGAAGTGGCTCAAATCCAAAAACACTGCGTTATAGACCCTCCACCGTTCCGCAGAACTTTCTTCCAGAGCCGGGCTGATGATGATGAGAAATTAGGTACATGTTGACGTGTTTATTACACAGGGAAGCAAAATCAGACCTCGTCCGATCACGGTGGAGACGCATTTTAGTGACAAGTGTAAACAGAATCCGGTCAAAGTGGATCCAGGTACCAAACGCATGTTAATGGCAGGTATGAACAGGCTTTTACTCACAGATCATCACCTGAGCTTCTCATTTCCTCCTGTTCAGTCTGATCTTTCTTCATCTCTGAGGCTCTATATGCATTTATTAATTATTATTAATGAGTTATTAACACTTAAGAACAGCAGAAAGGCTCTGATTGTAAAGTGTGAAACTCAGCAGCATCTCTCAGAGCTCAGACTGTGAGAGTAGTTTCTTCATATGCTAATGAGCTGATCAGGTGATCATTAGTGAGTAATTAAAGCTCTTGCTGGGGTTCAGCTGTAGTCCGGTACTAACAGATCTCTGCTGAAGCCGACAGCTACAACACTGACTGATGGAGAACCCACAGTAAGATCAGGATCCAGCAGCATCTGAGCTTTAACAGTATGGAGGAATGTGGGGCCCTGAGTGGAGATCAGCAGATCACTGTAGATCTCTTTATTGATGGATTACTGATTACTAATAGTTTACAAATAATTATTGATAAACATGTTTCACCATTTAGAATAAAGTTGAGTTAGAGGTGTCTAAACTTTTGCACAGTGTTGTATAGTAACCTCTGAACCCCCCCCCCCCCCCTCACCCCCTCACCCCTCCTCCAGCCGCATACAGACCCTCTCAGCCCCGGGCTGGCTCCTCCGAGTGTCCGGCAGGATGTGTCCCAGCACGGCCAGCTGGTCAGCACAGACCCGCAGCACCGCGGAGACCCGCAGCAGATCCGCTCCCGGAACCTGGAAGGACATCGTGCCCGTTCAGAGACCGACCGCTGAAGCGCCGCACTCGCGCTGTTTACGGCCGTTACCATGGCAACACCGTCACGCTGTGCGTGACGCGTTCAGCAGTTAAAGCAACAGTCGCGCGCGTTTCTCTCGTCCAGTAGTTTCATTATTTATTAGTTTGTTTATTAGTTTGTTTATTAGTTTTTATTTGTTTGTTTGTGAGCTTGTTTGCTTGGGTCGGACTCCCCCCCTGTTCTAGCAGCATCGAAGTTTAAATGTGAAAATAATGAAGTTTCTGGTTTTGTGATTCTGGGCAGCAGAGCTCCCACTGAGCAGTCAGTCAGCTGCAGTAGTGCACTCTGAACTGAGGCAGGAGCTGAAGTGCAGTGGCGGGGATTTGAGACGCAGCCGAGAAATAACCCAGTGAAATAAGGTGGAGCTGATGTGTAGAAATAAAGGGTTTCCATTCTGTTTGGACAATATCTGATATCTAATATCTGATATATAATATCTAATATCTAATATCTGATATATAATATCTAATATCTAATATCTGATATATAATATCTAATATCTGATATCTGATATCTGATATATAATATCTAATATCTGATATCTGATTATTATTTTTATCAAATTCTCAACGTTTTGAAAAGCTGAATAATTAAACTCGACTGGTTTCTAAACTACACCTTCACCTGATTCCCAGAATGCTTCACCTGATTCCCAGAATGCTTCACCTGATTCCCAGAATGCTTCACCTGCACTAATGAAGCTGTGCTGCTCCACAAATCTCCTACACCTGCACTCCTACACCTGCAGTGCTCTTGTCTGACAGCAGGGGGCGGCAGGTCTTGGAGCTGGGAGTACAGAAGAAACAGACCGAGCTAAACGAGCCCCGAGCTGATCCCCAAACTCCACTGCTGAACTCTACCGACCAATAATCAGACAGGTGCACCTGCGCACACCTGAGGAAATACTGCATCCAGAAACTGACTGGTGTTTATAGAAATGATTATAAACAGAGTTATTACACAGTTATAAAGGTCAGGACTGGCAGTTATTACTGTCCCAGGGCCTGAGACACACAAACAGCCAGTATTACTGTTATAATCATTACTGTTATAATCATTACTGTTATAATCATTACTGTTACTGTTATAATCATTACTGTTATAATCATTACTGTTATAATCATTATTGTTAGAATATCATTACTGTTATACTCATTACTGTTATAATCATTACTGTTACTGTTATAATCATTACTGTTATAATCATTACTGTTATAATATCATTACTGTTACTGTTATAATCATTACTGTTATAATCATTACTGTTATAATATCATTACTGTTATAATCATTACTGTTATAATCATTACTGTTATAATATCATTACTGTTATAATCATTACTGTTATAATATCATTACTGTTACTGTTATAATCATTACTGTTATAATCATTACTGTTATAATATCATTACTGTTATAATCATTACTGTTATAATATCATTACTGTTACTGTTATAATCATTACTGTTATACTCATTACTGTTATAATCATTACTGTTATAATATCATTACTGTTATAATCATTACTGTTATAATATCATTACTGTTATACTCATTACTGTTATACTCATTACTGTTATAATCATTACTGTTATAATCATTACTGTTACTGTTATAATCATTACTGTTATAATCATTACTGTTATAATATCATTACTGTTATAATCATTACTGTTATAATCATTACTGTTACTGTTATAATCATTACTGTTATAATCATTACTGTTATAATCATTACTGTTACTGTTATAATCATTACTGTTATAATCATTACTGTTATAATATCATTACTGTTATAATCATTACTGTTATAATCATTACTGTTACTGTTATAATCATTACTGTTATAATCATTACTGTTATAATCATTACTGTTACTGTTATAATCATTACTGTTATAATCATTACTGTTACTGTTATAATCATTACTGTTATACTCATTACTGTTATACTCATTACTGTTATAATCATTACTGTTACTGTTATAATCATTACTGTTATACTCATTACTGTTATAATCATTACTGTTATAATCATTACTGTTATAATATCATTACTGTTATAATCATTACTGTTACTGTTATAATCATTACTGTTATAATCATACCTGTTATACTCATTACTGTTATAATCATTACTGTTACTGTTATAATCATTACTGTTATACTCATTACTGTTATAATCATTACTGTTACTGTTATAATCATTACTGTTACTGTTATAATCATTACTGTTATACTCATTACTGTTATAATCATTACTGTTACTGTTATAATCATTACTGTTATACTCATTACTGTTATAATCATTACTGTTATAATATCATTACTGTTATAATCATTACTGTTATAATCATTACTGTTATAATATCATTACTGTTATAATTATTACTGTTATAATCATTACTGTTAGAATATCATTACTGTTATAATCATTACTGTTACTGTTATAATCATTACTGTTATAATCATTACTGTTACTGTTATAATCATTACTGTTATAATCATTACTGTTATAATATCATTACTGTTATAATCATTACTGTTACTGTTATAATCATTACTGTTATAATCATTACTGTTACTGTTATAATCATTACTGTTATAATCATTACTGTTATACTCATTACTGTTATAATCATTACTGTTATAATCATTACTGTTACTGTTATAATCATACCTGTTATAATTATTACTGTTACTGTTATAATCATTGCTGTTATAATCATTACTGTTATAATCATTACTGTTATAATATCATTACTGTTATAATCATTACTGTTACTGTTATAATCATTACTGTTATAATCATTACTGTTATAATCATTACTGTTACTGTTATAATCATTACTGTTATAATCATTACTGTTATAATCATTACTGTTACTGTTATAATCATTACTGTTATAATCATTACTGTTATAATATCATTACTGTTATAATCATTACTGTTATAATCATTACTGTTACTGTTATAATCATTACTGTTATAATCATTACTGTTATACTCATTACTGTTATAATCATTACTGTTACTGTTATAATCATTACTGTTATAATCATTACTGTTACTGTTATAATCATTAATCATATAAGCACTTTGCACAACTTGCACACTACAGTCATTATTTATTATCCTCTGTCTGTACTGTGTTGTGTTGTCTGTCCGCACTTGTTTGTTTGTGTTGCACTTGTGTCTTGTATGCACTGTCTATGTTGCTCCATGGTCCTGGAGGAACGTTGTTTCGTTTCACTGTGTACTCTGTATGTAGTTGAAATGACAATAAACCCACTTGACTTGACTTGACTTGACTCGACTTGACTTGACTTGACTTGTTATAATCATTACTGTTATAATCATTACTGTTATAATCATTACTGTTATAATCATTACTGTTATAATCATTACTGATTATAGTATAATTATATGGTTTAAGTGTATGACAGTATATTGTATTATATAATAGTGTACTGTAGTGTATTATGGTATATTATTAAAGTGTATTAAAGTGTAATATAATAAAGGCAGTTGTCTGTTATAAGGTTTTCTGTTGAGTTATAAATACATAAATAAATAAATAAATAAATAAATAAATAAAAACAAAAACACTTGAGCTGACACCACGTCTCATCCACAGGCTCCGAGCTGGGCTGTGAAGGGCACTTCCGGCCCGTCAGCACGAGACAGCCTTCCGCCCTCTAAACGGCCACGTGGCGGACAGAGCTCTGCGCCCTAGCTAGGCGTCCTAGTAAGTCCACGAGTGCGCATAGTGGAACGCGGCCCGCTCCGGCCTCGCTCGATCGCTCTCGGGTGGTTTGTTTGGGTCTGGCTCCATCATAAGCCCGACGGTCCTCCTCCCTCAGCCGAGATCGGAGCGGCGCGGCGCGGAGGACAGACCACAGCGGCTCCCGTCTGAGACATGGGCTCCAGCGGCCGCCCGGCCGAACCCGTTAGTAGTGTGAGCGCGTTCGGATGTCCGGGGCAGCGCGTGGGCTCGCCGCCGGCGGGTTCAGTGAGTTGCAGTGAAGTTTAGGATGCGGGGGAGGAGGAGGGCAGCGCGACGTCTCCTCTCCGCTCCGGTTGTCCAGGACAAGATGGCAGCAGCGCAGACCCGAGTCCCCGGAGCGAGGCTGCTCTAAGTGTCTGACATGTTCGGAGAAGCCTCGGATCCCTCCGCCTCGTCCCCTCTGTGAAGGTGAGGAGCTGGGCGTGGGGAGGCGGCCGTGCCCGGGCTGGCGGAGCGGGGCTGGCGGAGCGGGGCTGCTTATCCTCGTGTTTCAGGTCCGGTCCCGGTCCGGTCCGACTCTGTCTGATCCACAGCGCTCTCCTGCAGGGGGGTGTCCGGTGTGGGACTCTGCCCGGGCAGCGGGGCTGGCTGTAGGGCTGGGCGATATGGACTCGACGCCGCATCGCGATTCTTCTGGAACTCGATATCTGCCCTCGGTACCCTGACCCTGTAAAGCTGGGCTGATTCTGGGCTGACCCTGTAAAGCTGGGCTGATTCTGGGCTGACCCTGTAAAGCTGGGCTGATTCTGGGCTGACCCTGTAAAGCTGGGCTGATTCTGGGCTGATTCTGGGCTGACCCTGTAAAGCTGGGCTGATTCTGGGCTGACCCTGTAAAGCTGGGCTGATTCTGGGCTGATTCTGGGCTGACCCTGTAAAGCTGGGCTGATTCTGGGCTGACCCTGTAAAGCTGGGCTGATTCTGGGCTGACCCTGTAAAGCTGGGCTGATTCTGGGCTGACCCTGTAAAGCTGGGCTGATTCTGGGCTGATTCTGGGCTGACCCTGTAAAGCTGGGCTGATTCTGGGCTGACCCTGTAAAGCTGGGCTGATTCTGGGCTGAAAGTCAGTCTCTAGAGCTGCACTGATTATTAGACCTCAGTAATCAACACCTGCACACGAGAAGATTTAAACCAAACTGAAGCAAAAGTAAAGTAAAAGAAACGTTAATAAGAAAGTAATAAATGTGTGGGTCCAGAACACTGACCCGGCCCGGCAGGGTTAAAGCTCACCTCTGTATTAATTGCGTGAGAGACCCGGTCTGTACTCTATCTTTATCGGGGTGAATCGCGTCCCGATACGACTAATAAAGGCGAGCAGGCTATTAGACCGTCTGCAGAGCTGCAGGAGTTTCTCCAGGCGTTTAAAGTACCATGAAGTTCTGTCTCCTCCACCTCTGATTTGTTAGAAGTTCTTCAGGAATGTAGGTCCGGCCCATTGAGGAGCATCGCTCACTGTCAGGAGAAGCTCCCTCAGAGCTCGAGGAACCAAGACTCAGAAGGAGAACCCGTCCTCCGCCGGGCCGCCGCGGACACAAGTAGGACAGGGGGTAGAACAGAACTGCTGTGATTCGGGACCACGCTGTTCCAGACGCTGTGGGCTCAGTCTAATAACGGGCAGTAAACCCTGGTTCTGCAGGACGGAGCTGATGACCAGATCATTACATGGACTGAAAACCTTCCCTTCATCTAAAAGGAAACGGGCTGAACGTCCTGCTGATGTTCTGCTTCTGCAGTAGTGTTTGCATTTCTCAGATTATAAACACAGTTAACCCCATTCACACACACACACACACACACACACACACACACACACACACACACATATACACACATACACACACACACACATATACACACACACACACATATACACACATACACACACACACACACACACACACCCCGCTGCAGAGCTCTGTCTGTTCTGGAGAACGAGCTCATTCACTGGGAGGGGGAGACGACAGCACGTCTGCTGTTTTAGCAGAACCCAGTCGCAGGCGAGCGGATCAGAATCCGTGTGAGATCAGAACTCGGGTGAGATTCTGCAGGAAGTGTGGAAACCAGTCTGATCTCAAACCGTCTCGTTAGCTTCATTAGGGGATGCAGCTCCGTGCTCCTGTGCCTCGCATTCCTGTGTTCTCTGCGTTCAGTCTGTTGACGGTGGAGGTGTACGGGGGTCCGAGTTGCCTCACAGTCTGAAGTTCAGCCCCTCCTCTGAACCAAAACAGAAACACATGTTGCTGAAACAAAGTGGGCTCTATTCGCCGGCTGGCTGCTCTGCTGTTTGGTCTTAGTTTTTGGCTCCGGGAATCCAGAAACGCTCTGATTTTCACATTTTTGCGTTATTGCTGTAGGTGTTAATATCCCTCGGTGGTTCAGAACCCTGGACCGGACTCTTATGTAAGAACACCCTGCTGTAGAGCCTCACAGTGCTGCTTTCGCAACGCCACGGAGCTTTCCAGTGGGCTGTGCTGGTCAGCGAGCTGAGCAGATCTACGTTCTGTCTTCCTGTGATTGGTTTGTTGGGTTGAGATGTGGTGTTGAGCAGGAACGTCCAAATCCAGCACTTATAAAGTACCTTCATTACTGAGTATCGGCCAAGACTGATCCGGTCCGAGAACTTTAATACTGAGTACCGCCTTTATGGTCAAAATGTGATCAAAAACAAAATGATCCGATCCGAGTACCTTAGTGCTGAGTATTTACGATCCGATCTTAGTACCTTAATGCTGAGTATTTACGATCCGATCTTAGTACCTTAATGCTGAGTATTTACGATCCGATCTGAGGACCTTAATATTGAGTATTTACCAGTCCGATCCGAGGACCTTAGTGCTGAGTATTTACGATCCGATCCGAGGACCTTAATGCTGAGTATTTACCAGTCCGATCCGAGGACCTTAATGCTGAGTATTTACTAGTCCAATCAGAGTACCTTAATATTGAGTATTTACAATCCGATCCGAGGACCTTAATGCTGAGTATTTATGATCCGATCCGAGGACCTTAATGCTGAGTATTTACAATCCGATCCGAGGACCTTAATGCTGAGTATTTACCACTCCGATCCGAGGACCTTAATGCTGAGTATTTACGATCCGATCTTAGTACCTTAATGCTGAGTATTTACTAGTCCAATCAGAGTACCTTAATATTGAGTATTTACAATCCGATCCGAGGACCTTAATGCTGAGTATTTACAATCCGATCCGAGGACCTTAATATTGAGTATTTACTAGTCCAATCAGAGTACCTTAATATTGAGTATTTACAATCCGATCCGAGGACCTTAATGCTGAGTATTTACGATCCGATCCGAGGACCTTAGTGCTGAGTATTTACGATCCGATCCGAGGACCTTAATGCTGAGTATTTACGATCCGATCCGAGGACCTTAGTGCTGAGTATTTACGATCCGATCCGAGGACCTTAGTGCTGAGTATTTTCGATCCGATCCGAGGACCTTAGTGCTGAGTATTTACGATCCGATCCGAGGACCTTAATGCTGAGTATTTACCAGTCCGATCCGAGGACCTTAATGCTGAGTATTTACGATCCGATCCGAGGACCTTAGTGCTGAGTATTTACGATCCGATCCGAGGACCTTAATGCTGAGTATTTACCAGTCCGATCCGAGGACCTTAATATTGAGTATTTATGATCCGATCCGAGGACCTTAGTGCTGAGTATTTACGATCCGATCCGAGGACCTTAGTGCTGAGTATTTACGATCCGATCCGAGGACCTTAATGCTGAGTATTTACGATCCGATCCGAGGACCTTAGTGCTGAGTATTTACGATCCGATCCGAGGACCTTAATGCTGAGTATTTACGATCCGATCCGAGGACCTTAGTGCTGAGTATTTACGATCCGATCCGAGGACCTTAATGCTGAGTATTTACCAGTCCGATCCGAGGACCTTAATGCTGAGTATTTACCAGTCCGATCCGAGGACCTTAATGCTGAGTATTTACGATCCGATCTTAGTACCTTAATGCTGAGTATTTACGATCCGATCTTAGTACCTTAATGCTGAGTATTTACTAGTCCAATCAGAGTACCTTAATATTGAGTATTTACAATCCGATCCGAGGACCTTAATGCTGAGTATTTATGATCCGATCCGAGGACCTTAATGCTGAGTATTTACAATCCGATCCGAGGACCTTAATATTGAGTATTTACTAGTCCAATCAGAGTACCTTAATGCTGAGTATTTACCAGTCCGATCCGAGGACCTTAATGCTGAGTATTTACCAGTCCGATCCGAGGACCTTAATGCTGAGTATTTACCAGTCCGATCCGAGGACCTTAATGCTGAGTATTTACGATCCGATCTTAGTACCTTAATGCTGAGTATTTACGATCCGATCTTAGTACCTTAATGCTGAGTATTTACGATCCGATCTGAGGACCTTAATATTGAGTATTTACCAGTCCGATCCGAGGACCTTAGTGCTGAGTATTTACGATCCGATCCGAGGACCTTAATGCTGAGCTTTGTATGATAATGCCACAATACAGATCTGATCCGAGTGCCTGAGTGTTGACGGCTGCTGATCAGATCTGGCCTTTGTGGTTCTGATGGTTCGTGCCCCGTTAATCAGACCGGGCGTGTGTTTGAGCTGTGTGTTGGTGCAGTTGAGGGGTGGAGGTGCTCACGGTGTTCCTGCTGCAGCGGTTTGTGATGGAGCTCCACTAGAATGTGGTGAACGTGCCCCTCTGCTGCTGCGCTGGAGCCTCGTGAACATGATCCACTATTCCTCTGACACAGAGGCTCCTCTGTTTTTGAGGCCAGTGACCTGCTCCACTTCACCCTTACGATTAAGACTGATTCACTTTAGAGCTTCTCACTCGTGCCTGAAACTCACAAGACCGACCGATTCAGCATGTGATGCCCTCTTTCTTCTGTTTGCTCGGCTGGGACGGAATAGGGCCGTTCCCTGCGAGCTCTGCAGGCTGAAGCTGTCTGAAGGTATATGAACGTTCTCATTTCCTCTGTAAAGTAAACCATTCCTGCAGAGTTTTAAAGCATCTGATCTCTCAGAAACGTCCCTCACTACTGCCCGCCTCTCCAACAGCGACGCCAACACCGCGAGAAAGAGAAAGAAAGGATCGGGGTGGACCCGGCTTAAAATAGCCCATACCTGACCCATTAAAGTATGGTGGTTGGTGTAGAGCAGTGGGGAACAGCACCATCGCCCTTCCTGGGGTTCGATTTCTTGTTTACGCAGGATTCACCTATAAGCTCTGGATGAGAGACTCTGCTTCTGGATCAGTTCAGGACCGACTCAGAACCTCAGATGCGTCTCTGCTTTCTGAAGGGTCTGCATTCTTTATCTCATCCCATCCATCGTTATCTGAGGAACCACAGGCCATGTCCAGATAGCCTTCACTCTTAATGTGTAGACCAGGGTGTTTTGGTTTGCTCCTGTTTTCCCGGCTTTGTTTCCGATCAGCTCTGCAGTGGTTTGGCACTGAGGCGAAGGCAGATCATCAGAACCACAGATCATTAATATCCTCCACCAGTAATAACCAGTAATACACTGGTTCTGGAGCATTAGAGGACAGTGGGGTTGTTGATGTAAATGGTGAAAATGAGCTGATGGTCTTATGACTGATTCTCTTTACTGAGTTTGTGCAGAAAAGCTTTTTTCCCTGAAATAAATCTTTAAACATGTGGGCTGGGAGGCTCGCGTTACTGATTCCTCGAAAACCGGACGTTTTCATGCATGGCTTGAGCTTCAGTGCTGGATCTGCAGTTTCATTAGACCTGTATCTTGACCCGGGTCACCTTGCTTTGTTGTGCTGTTTAAATGTGGACGGATGTGGGATCAGTCGGTGGGAGGTGACAGAACTAGACTAAATCCAGTTGAAGAGGATTTCTTCGCTGGAACAGACCCAGCGCTGATCCTCGCTCTGCAGTGAACCCTCGGCAGGTCATGCCTAGTGAGATTGATCATTTTGGGTATTTATTCTTACCGCCCGCTCGCCACCCACCCCCACCCCCCCCTCTGTCCGCTCGGCCTCGCTCGGCCTCGCTCCCTCATGGTAGCGTTTGATTGCTTGACCGGCGTTATTTGTTTTTCCTCCCTGTTAGATTCAGCGTTCGGTCAGAGGAAAGGTCAGGCCTGTTTTTTAACAGTGCCAGGTAGGCAGTGGTCACTGAATTAGCAGCTCTCTCAGATGGGCGGTATCAGGTTACCCGTCATACAGTAATAATAGCAGGCGCTGCAGCTGCCCCTGAGTGAGCTTAGCTCAATGAAAGGCCTAAAACTTGTGAAGCCTAATCTCGGAGCGTTCTCGCTGTGGGTATTTTGGGAGTGCTGTTCATGGCGCTGCTTGGTGAGGAGTATGCTGGTTGTACGGTGATCAGTCTAAACACAGAGATGTGAGGCGCTATTTTAAGACCACTACGTCATAACAAACATCGGGATCTCGACACGTGGAGCGTAAAAGACCAAATACAGCGGCCATGTGACAGCGCGACCCTCTGGGACGTGTCCTTTTAATGAGTAACGTCGTAGTAAGTCTGTAAGAACTGTGTAGTTAAACATTGATAATCAGCAGTGGAAACACTGGTGGACTGTTACCACAGTCGTAGAGATGATGATGTAAACACCTCTGTATCAGTTGTACCAATATTTATGATCACTATTCTAAATCTTTTTGGGAACAGTTAGTAACACTGTTAAACAATCAGCATTTCATGAAAAAATGTTAATTGAAAATCTTTAATGGTTGAAATGGCTGAAAATAGCAGAATTACAGTAATTTAAGGTATTACTATTTGAAATCGCTCTGATTGAGACAGAGGTGAACCGTCCTTCAGAAGTCTTTATCTTATTGTACTCGGGTCACATCTTTACTGCTGTCTCCTCCAACAGTGAACAAACCTTTACACTTTCAGACTGGATACTGAGGACCTGCTCTACACCCCAGCTTGGCTGAGCGGTGATGGGTTGGTCAGCCTCAGGCTCGAGAGGATTGTCACGTCTGCAGTTTTAAGTAACGTAATCTGTCCTTTCTAAGGGTTAGGGATAATGAGGAGACTAGTTATCAGACCACCTGCTTTCTCAGGGGAGACGTTGAGGAAGGCCAGGCTTTTGCAGAAGTTTCAGCAAGATAATGGGAGTGTAAGCCTGCTCCAGATCTCCCTGCGTGACCCCTCGTAAAAGTATTGCAGCTGAAGTCCTGTGTGATTGACCTCTGAACACTTGGACCTGTGTGACCATTCATGACCCTTAAACACAGGCCCTAATGTTTGGGAACAGTGCTGATGCTCCACTGTCTGGAACAGGGAGAAGGGCGTCTCCGTCATTCCCACTCCGGGCCGGAGCGCTGCTGCTGCTACTGCACTATGGAGGTTTGGTGGTGGAGCTGCAGGAGGAGAACCTCTCTCCAGAACTGCTGTGTAACGCTGCAGAACCCATAGAGTCATATTAGTGTAAAACCCTGTAGTGTTACTCTACCACCTCAGCCCACATGCTGCTCCACCTTCAGATCAAGCTCCTGCAGATCTCACACTGCCCAGAAATGCACGTGTACATCCTGTTCTTTAGTGGTAGCTTAAAGTGTGAATTACACTTCCAGTCTGTAGGGGGAGCACAGGAGCAGAAAATATGAATTCTCACATACTGCTGCTTTAATGTAGTTCTTCAGTAGAGGTAATTGGTGGTGGCTGTATTTTCCAGTGTGCTATTTTATTAAAAAAGCATTGATTGCCAACATTACAATATTTCAGCACCCTGTCGGCCGGAATCATCACTTTGCATATTAGCCAATTGCAGATACACACTGCTGTCCTGTTCCTCTGTGGTGTTCTGTCCTCGCTGTGGTGATGATCCAGTAGAACTGTGAGACTGAAAGTAATAAAGTAGATCAGCTGCTTGAAGACATGTTAAAGGCAGCGTTGTAAGGCTGGGAGTAGGAACGCCCAATATCAGTTATGTCAGTGTTGTTGTTTGAGAAATATTGTTCAGATTTGACCAACATCTCAAAGCTCTGTGTGATGATGTATTTAACACGCTAGGCTGCAAAGACTAGAGGAAGATCTCCATTGGCCTAGAATTCTCATACTGGCGAATCCCTAACGATGACTTCTGGCAAGTATCAAAAACCAGAGGGGGAAAAATATCCCATGCATAAGTTAAAATGAACATTCTGAAATCCAAATATTTTGACTGTAGAGGAACTGAGAGTGAGGGTTCTGCGTCATCCCTCTGTGATAGAAGCCTGAGAGAGACTGCAGGTTTTTTCTCTTCTCAAGTGTGTGATCCTAGGAAAAATGGCATGTGCAGCTAATTTTCCACCCTTCCAAACGTTCCTCTTGTCCAGTAACGCTCAAACACTGGGTGTTGTCAGGGAGTTGAGGCTTCTAAAAGAGGAGGTCGGAGACGTCACTGAACCGCATCGCTGTGTTTGAATAATGAGTTCAGGAAGGTTGTGGAATCTACATTCCAGAGGTTTGCTTGGATTATTGTTTTTGTGACCACCAGACTGACCTGATCCCTAATTCTGACCTTTCTTCTTCACAGGTATGGCCTCACAAGTTTTGGTCTACCCACCACATGTTTATCAAACTCAGACAAGTGCCTTTTGCAGTGTGAAGAAACTGAAAGTCGAACCCAACAACTGTGTTTACCATGACAGGGCCTTCCCACTGACTTTTTTGAATGGTAGAACCCTTGGCATTGCACAGCCGACAAAACTTGTACCGACGTACAAGACAAGAGACTTTGCAGCTAGCAGACGCCGCTGGCAGGACTTTCCAGTGCAGACTGTGGCTGTACAAGGTGTACGACGACAGGGAACCAGCGCAGCTGCAGCAGCGCCTCGTCAGGAAAGTGGTGTCCTGTCCCCTGGGAAAGACCCGGAAAAAGGCAGGAGGGGCAGCGGTGGAGCTCCAGGGGCAGCTGGAGGGGTCAGGGGTGAGGACAGTGGAAGTAGAGGCGGAGGAGGAGGAGAGGACGGTGGAGGTGTTGACGAGGACAAGGGAGAAGACACCTGTAATTTTAACTTGGCGGACAGTTCCCAGCGATGCGGGCTGAAACGTAAGAGCGAGGAGCTAGAGAACGTGGGAAGCGCCATGCAGATAGTGGAGGACCTGTCCATGTTACCTGCAATGTTGCAAGCGAATGTGGGGAATCCGCCGGTGGCGGTCCCAGCAGCGGTCGGAGGAGGTCCTGTCAAACAGGGTGGAGGAGCAGGCGGCGGAGATGGTGACTACCAGCTGGTGCAGCACGAGGTGCTCTGCTCGATGAAGAATACCTACGAGGTGCTGGACTTCCTTGGCCGCGGTACCTTTGGCCAAGTGGTCAAGTGCTGGAAACGAGGAACCGGTGAGGTGGTGGCTGTAAAGATCCTGAAGAACCACCCCTCGTACGCACGGCAGGGTCAGATCGAGGTGGGCATCCTGGCCCGCCTCAGCGGGGAGAATGCGGACGAGCATAACCTGGTGCGGGCTTTCGAGTGCTTCCAGCACCGTAACCATACCTGCCTTGTGTTCGAGATGCTTGAGCAGAACCTGTATGACTTCCTCAAGCAGAACAAATTCAGCCCGCTGCCGCTCAAGGTGATCCGGCCCATTCTTCAGCAGGTCGCTACTGCGCTGAAGAAGCTGAAGGCCATGAGTCTGATTCATGCCGATCTCAAGCCTGAAAACATCATGCTCGTGGACCCGGTGCGACAGCCGTACCGGGTGAAGGTCATAGACTTTGGCTCGGCCAGCCATGTCTCCAAAGCAGTGTGCTCCACGTACCTCCAGTCGCGGTACTACAGGTATGTGTTCCAGATCAGGAACTGCTGAATTTTCATTAGGCCGAATTTAGAAATCTCTTTGATCTGTCGTACCTGTGTAGCTGTTCCATTTTCCTGTTTTAATGCTTTAACTGAAATCTGAAACGTTTGTCCCAGGGACATGCCTGTCCAAACACGATGTGCTGCAGTACAGCTCTGTACAGTCTGATACGTCACACGTTGACTTTCCTACTCTTACTTATTTCCAGTTCTACTGGCTCGTAATAAACCTGCGAATTACATCAAACTTAAATGAGTTTATTAGTAAAAAAATACAAAGATGGGCTCTGAGTGGTCCGGGATGATCCAAGGATCGCTGTTTCGAATGCTCGCCATCAGCAGCCGGAGTCAGAGAGTGCACAGTTGGCCGTGCTCTCGGGGTGGGTTGATGTTTGATGGCACTTCCTTCTCCCCACGTCTCCCCTAGTCTGATGTTGGTCAGCACAGTCTGTCAGCACAGTCATTTTCCCACTAAATTTCAGAATTCAGGAATCTACCATGAAATTAATAAAGTATTCTGTGGATCCAGTACTGGAGTAAAATAAATGATATTTGATGGATACCCTGTGCCGGAACTGTCTTGGGGAAAAAAGTAAATTGACATTGCAGAAGACATTACCCTTCCTGTACTGTGACAATCACAGACACGCACTTCGATAATGATGGTGAAACGATATACTGGGCATCCCTACAAAATCCCCCTGAACTCAGGACCACAGTTCATCTCTAAAGATGGAGTCCAGGTTGTTCATGCTATAGGATATTTTACACATTTCCTTCTGTGACTCAGATTTCAGTGGAAACAGCTCAGTGCGGTAGGTGATTACGGTTCTAGCTGAACCCTTCAGTTCGGTTCTAGCTGAGTAAACTTGCCCGTTATGCTCTGTGTGTTTTTCCCGGTGGCCGGGCTGCGTATTTAAATTGGGCTCCTGCAATAATTTGTTGCCAACTGCATACGTCCCGCGGCCGTCACCACTACAATCCCACATGGGGTTTGACCGCTGCCGTGCCGTGTCCTATACACCAGTGAAACCAAACACCAGTCCATTCAACAGTGACTCATTAAAAGCAGAGGGTCACAAATGTAGAACCTGTTTGTTGTTTAGAAAGAAACGAGAAACAGAAAATAAAAGAAGTTAAGAACGCAGATCTGCAGATTCAGAGAGGATTACGGGCAGTTCAGGTTACTAATCATCCTTTTATTATCAGCACACAGGAGCTTAACTGTGTGGGAACTGTACCTCCAGTTTATCAGGGATGGAAAGTGATTCATTAATGAAAGTGATTCATTTTACAGCCAACAGTTTTAATATGAACCCAGATTCAGTGTAATGAGCCTGATTACATTCTGTGATTCATCGTACAGGACTGTGTTCACTGTTTCCCACCATTATCTAACTGGATTATTGTCTCAACCTAAACATCACTCGACTCCTTTTCATTATTTTTTATTAATTAATAGTTTTTTTTACATTAATTTAGTGTTTGTTTTTAAATTAAAACATAGTCATACAAAAAGTCTAATACTAAAACAGTACAATACTAGTGCATATTAATGAAAACAGTACATACATAATAAAAATAGAGTCAAATTTAAGTAAAGTATTAAAGATTTTCGTGATGAAGGACTGAATAGAAGAGGTAGACCTAATGCCTAATATCAGAGATCTATAAAACTCCTCACTCAACAGGAGCAGGAACAGCTTGAGCTGTCTGAGTGAGTTTACCTTTTGCCAGGAGCTGAATTTACACACTGACACACCTGAGCTGTGGGATTAATGATGAACAAATGTCTCTGGGAGAATAATTGTAGACCCGGCGCATGTGTTTGAGCTGATGATTCAGATGCAGCTTCAGCCTGATGTTTTCAGGGGTCTGCTCAGTTTAAAATGACAGGAATCTTAACTAACCGATCCTCTCCTGCTTCATTTCTCTGAATTCTCCAGCCTGTAGAAGACTGTTCATTTCTGCTGGTGTGGAATTAACTTCTGTGAACTTGTGAAGCCTCGAAAAGTTTCCACCTTCATTTAGCTCTTAAAGTTAAATCCCTCGAGTCAGAAACATCGATTGGGGTTTAGTGGGCGGGTCAGTCTGTCTCTGGACAGGCGTTAATGGTGGAGCTGGTGAAAGCCATCATATAACAGAGACCAGATACACTATATGTCCAAATGTTTGTTGACACCTGTACTAATGAATGCATTCAGCCACTTTTCATTGCACCCATTGCTGACACAGGTGTGCAAATGCACACACACAGCTTGTCTAGTCCCTGTAGAGAAGTACTGCCAATAGAATAGGACCCTCTGGAGCAGATGAACATCATGACCCTATTGGCTCCATGCTGCCTAATGCCAGGCGTGGGCTAGAGGGGTATAAAGCCCCCCAGCATTGAGGAGCTGTGGAGCAGTGGAGGAACTGTGTTCTCTGGAATGATGGTGGAGGAGCTCCATCCAGTACTTTTGGGATGAGTCGGGGATGATGAGGTGGGGTGGTGATCATCATCCAACATCCTGATCTCACTAACGCTCTTGTCATTGAATGCAATCAAATCCTCACAGCAATGCTGCTCCTCCAGAATCTAGTATAAAGTCTTCTTCTCTGTCTGTATAATGTGTATCTGAAGCTGTAGGTATGTTTTCAGACAGCAGGTCTGAGTTTTGGTGTGAACAGAGCCGTAACTCTGAGGTCTGAACGTAGCGTTTCTCTGGTTTTTGGGGAGATGTTTGTTTCCTTGTCGACCGAACGCTGACAGACCTGTAGAGTGTGTTGTTTTCTAGCTTCTGCTGATTGGCTAGATTTTATCTTCTCTTTTTGCTACAGCATCTGTTGATGGGGGCATGAAGACAATATGGCCATCAAAGAGTCATACATTAAAAATTAAGCTCATAGCAGTGAGTCATTCCCGGCAGTTTGATCACTCAGAGCGCTCAGCAACGCATCATGAATATTGTTCATAAGACTTTTTTTAATCAGGTCAAATATCATTGAACTCCTTCTGGAATTGCTGGCAAGGAAATGTCACCTATGGCAAACATCCTGTCTATTCAGGAGCCGCATACCGACCCAGCGTAGCTGCCTCTGGCAGAGCCCTTTAGTATGGGAAAGGAAGCGGTGTTCTGAAAGCAGGCCCGGCACAATGAAACTGGGAGGAGATGAATCAGAACTTCTCTGAGAGAGAGAGAGACCGAGAGAGAGAGAGATCTCAATCAAACACCTAAAACCAAAACTCTGAAGACTTGAGGTCTAAGATTCAGTTTCCTCCTTGTAATCATGTTTATCCGGTTCTGACCCGTTTATTACCTTTATTGCTCTCTGTGAAACTGTTACATGTCATGCAGGGTGAGTGTCGGGGTGTTCGTGTTTGGTAGCAGATGCATCGGCGCTGGACCGGGCCATGCGTGAAGAACTCTCTGTGGCAGCTGGGTTTGGGTGGCTGTTCTGTGTTTCAGTTTTAAAAAAATGGATCTGAAATCCATCTGTTACATAACAGGACCCGGAATGGCCCACTTTACTGTTTATCGTTCCATCTTGATGAGGCTCTCTGTCCTGTGAGAATGTTTACAGGAGCTCCCTGAGCTCCAGACCGGATGTCCTCACTGAGCCTCTCTAGGAGGCTGTTTACACCTTACAGCAGTTTCTGCTTTCAGTGATCGGATCACGTTCCGATTCCACTTCACCACGTGAACAGCCTTGTGTGAACACACCCAGGACAGATCACTCAAACCACATTCGGAGGAGGTGTTGAGGGACTCTTCTCGACCACGTCTAACACAAGTGTAAGCGGAATGCGTTTTCCGGACCTGGATACGGTTCTGCAAGCGGAAGTGGGTTTGTAGGACTTACTGGTTTCTGTGTGTGGGCAGGCACTTATTTTAGATCCCACCCACTTGTTAGTACCCCCAATCACATGTGAAGCTCCCATCACAGAGTCACTGGGCAACCTACGCGGTCTGAGGAAAGTGCCAGGTAGCCAGCAGTGATGCACTGGCTAGCAGTTGCCTGTGCTGACCAGGATCACACTGAATTGATGGAGAACCATCGACCCACCTGGAGATAGCAAGGCCAGTTGTGATCTCTGGGGCTCTGGCTCTGTTGATCCACTGGGTTTTGGATCCACCACTGTTCCTCTAAACAATTCCAAAATTCCTCCCAGTACAACCAATAACCAGCAAATTTGCATATTCTGTCCCACAGAATCAGTCTGACATTCTGAGGACCCAGTGTAGGTAAAGTCTAACCCGTCTAGACTTAGACTTGGTCCTCAGAATGTCAGACTGGTTCCACTGATGCAACCCAAGGTGGTAGTTCCGGCTGTGATGTCCAGTCAGTACTGGTGAGGGCTATCTTCAGCCGACTGTACCCACACTTCACCCCGTGATTCCTTCAGCTCCTTCACGCTCTCCTGGGGGAGGCTGTACAGTTTTAGGCTGCTTTTGGTGCAGTTTTGCAGTCGCAGACAGACTGTCAGATCAAGAGTGGAAGTAGGAGCAGTGACGGCTCAGAGCACCAGGAGCGACTTGCTGAGCAGATAAAACCCTGCTAACAGAAGAGAGAGAATTCACAGACGAGCTTGTTTTTATATGGAGATGGAAATGATGTGTGAACCATGAGACCTGCCTCGCTGGTTACCTGTGCACAAGCACTGCTGAAGGCATGGCATGACAAAGGATTGCAGAAAAGCAACAGCGCAGGGTTGCTGAAGAGCGTGGCGGTTTTGGCACCTCCCATGTGTTCTGCAAGCATGCAAATGTGGGATCGATGATCCAAACGAAGCCTTTTCTGCTGCCTGAAGATTCAGTTCAGACTCTGGTCTGTTTGAGGTGATTCCCAGAGTATCTGTGAACTGCCTTCAGTACGAGAGGCTGCTCTTCTCCTACATTTGATTCTGTTTCAGAATCTCTAAAGCAGGACCTTCATACTGGTGGAAATCCAGAAAGCACTAGACTGGTAGGAGAATGTAGAGTTAGGAGTCCGACCCAAACACTCCCAGGCCAGGGAACTGAACCCCAGTCAACAACAGGGAAGGCAGTGTTACCCACTCTGCAACACCAACCACTACACCAGCTGTGGTGTAAACCATCAGGAGGAGTTTGGGGAGGTTTGAGGTGAAGCTGTTTGGAGTTGCTGAGTTTACTCTTTGGGCGTTTTCATTCTCGTCCCATGAATGGCTGAATCCACACCCAGGACCAATGCTGGGATTGTTTGGGGGAGAAGCTTATTATCATTTGTTATCTTTCACACTCGGTCAAGAGTCCTGAACTCCTCGGGCAAATGGACCAGGGTCCAGAAAAAGCTTTAAGTGATAAAGGTGTAGTTTTCTCCAATTGTTCGAGTGTCACTTTGGGAGATGGTTTATAGTCGTGGTCAAACTACAGTCCTAAAGCGAGGCCCAACTGTTTCCCCTGTTTCTGTGAAATACTTCAATCTGTCTTGATTTAAACCCGTTTAAACTGTGGAGAATGTTCTCTCTCTCGCAGTTCTGGTAAGTGCTGCTCTTAGCAGCATGGTTTACTGGAGACTGTACATTCCAGTGTTGCTGGGCCTGAAGGCTTATTAACTGAGCGCTTCGGTCCAGGTCAGGTTGTGGGTTCTTGGTCATTTTTATTCCGCTCTGTCCTTAAAAACTAGTAATAAGGGCTTTTTTATTGAATGCAATGAAGAACCATAATTACTGAGCTCTTTCTGCTCGAGTTTTGGAGAACTGTGATATTGAGTTTTGTTAATGATGTACATCTGCTCCGAAATCAAGGCTATTAAAAAGAGCTGGTCTTGCTTTTGTTGAGGAACTGTTGACTATTCTACTACATTTTAGAGGAACATTGCTGTGAGGATTTGATTACATTCAGCAACAAGAGTTGGAGCTCCTCCATCATTCCAGAGAACACAGCTCTTCCACTGCTCCACAGCTCCTCAATGCTGGGGGGCTTTATACCCCTCTAGCCCACGCCTGGCATTAGGCAGCATGGAGCCAATAGAGTCATGATGTTGATCTGCTCCAGAGAGTCCTATTCTATTGGCAGTACTTCTCTACAGGGACTAGACAAGCTGTGTGTGTGCAGTAGCTGGATACCTTCATTAAAAGGGGTGTCCACAAACATTTGGCTGTATGGTGTATTTTAGAGGGGATTATTCTGATGATTTGGATGTCTGTCTTTCTACACTTTGTGAAAACACAAGGCACACCCTGCTTAACCCTGAAGAGTGAGGTCCGCTGGGTCACCCACAACATCCTAATGCTGTTTTCTGAGCTTTCACCAGTCCTTCACACCCTCACTCAGACCTCTCCATGTGACATGATCGTGATCTCCGGCTGCTGCTGTTGCTGCTTCTCCAGTGAGAGAGTAGTACCCAAACACAGGGTGGTGGTGGGGGTTGTGGGGGTAGGAGGGCTGGAGCACACTGCCTAAAATTAGCTGATGGGAGTTTAGCCAGCACAGTTTGACTTCTATAGATGGTGAAGTGCTCTGGCAGTTGGAGTGAAATAAGGCAGGATGAAATGCTAGAGAGATTGCACCAGCACTTGTTCAAGGTCACCGACTTACATAGTCAGCTGTTTTGTTGCTTTTAGAAGATGGAATATAGATAGCCTGCTGCAAAGGGGGCAAGGGGGGCGGTGGGGGGCGGTGGGGGGCGTTGGGGGGCTTCCTCCTGGAAGGTGGATCGGCAGTCCTGTTCGTTCTCTTTTGGTTTGGTTGGATTTTGTTGAGTTTCTTTAGTGTTTACTTCAGTGTCTGAGCGTCAGATCTGTTGAGTTTCTGAGTTTCACTGCTGGTCTAGTCTTATTCTTTTGGCCAGTGGCAGGTACTCAGTGTGTTTTAGTGGTTAAGCTCTTTTATGTAATAATAGCAGGAGCTTAAAGCAGTCGTCTGGCTGACGCTGACGGGTAAATTGCTCGTGCAGCAGTAAACATCGGCTGTCTGTTGGTCTGCGTTCGTGTTTCGGAGACTCTCGGCAGAGCTGTGGATTTCCTCTGTCGTTTGCTGTGGTGTGACCCAGCGCTTGCTGTCTCTTGCTCATATGCTGTTTCACACTGAAACCCAGCCTCATCAATCATTTATCAGAGCCTGCGTTTAACTGGCTTGTGCTGGAAACAGAGTAAACAGAGCTAATCAAATTCTGTCCTACAAGCGTAAAAGACGTTCATTTTCATTTCACATTTCAGTCGTCTGTTGTCTTCATGTCCGCCTGGTCTGTGACTCTCCTCCTGAAGCAGTGGAGTCATGGACACTGTGTTTTCCACTAGTATGTAAATATGAAGTCACCTCATGTGAGTCATGGTTCCTGAGCCTTGTTTTACCGCTTGTTTGGAGACTGTATAACAAATGTTCTCAGTTGTATCCAAAGGAGTTGACTCCCTGCCCGGCTCCGTAACGTCACATCCGGCCAACGGCCCGTCAGAAAACCCTGGGCCTCCGCGCCGCTGCGTTGGTGAGCGTTATCAATAATGCAGACTGTCCAGTGTGCTCAATCTCAGAGCCAGGGAGTCACTGTTTGGAAGCCTCTTGGCTAAACGGAGGTGATATCCGCAGCCTCATACAAGCTTTATTAAGTGACTGAGACTGTGGCCTTGGGCGTGCTCTAAATATACCATATCAGTGTTTGTTGGAAGAGAGTGTCCTCTGGAAGTTTCGCTCGAAGCTGTGAAGCTCAGAAGAACAAACACTATGGATGTTTAATGAGAGTTTGGGATCTTGTTGATGCACTGGGCTTTTTATGACTGGGGCTGTAAAATCTACACAGGCCAAACTTTAACAGCTTAAAATGAGTGTCTGTGTGCAGAAGTAGAACGCATGAGACTCTCAGATCTGAAATGTATGCTTTGAAGTATTTAATAGATCATATATGTATTTAATAAGTTCCTATTTTTTACATGTCTCTGGAAATGTGAATATTTTATATTCTGGAGGAGCATTGCTGTGAGGATTTGATTGCATTTAGAAACAAGAGTGTTAGTGCTAGATCACCACCACACCTCCATCATCCCCAACTCATCCCATCCAAAAGTCCTGGATGGAGAACCATCATTGTAGTGAGCGACTCTGAAGATGTTCGGACACTTGGGAGAAGTTGGTTCCACCGCTTCGGCTCCTGAACAGAGAGAAGTCTAGATGTTTGTCTTCTGTTGCTTGCAGTGCTTTGAAGGATGGTGGATCAAGGCAAGCCATACTTGAAGACTGTCTGTACAGATCAGGTTTTGACCATTGCCATCAGAGAGGGAGGTGCTGGTCCAGTTTTGGCTTTGTAGGCCAGCGTCCGGGTTATGAATCAGATGTTTAGATTCTGTGAAATCTTCCAGTTGTTTCATGGTCCTCCTCCAGTTCACTCCAGTTCACTCCAGACACTTTGAGGAGGACCAGCTTGAGTTACTGACCTGCTCTGGTCTAAGAGGATAATGGAAGGGGGAGAACGTGGCGTGGAAAGAAGCAGAGTGAGAGGACGGGCTGAGAGGACGGGCTGAGAGGAGTTGTCTGGGCTCTGTTGATCAGATCTACACGTGTTCGTTCATGGGCGAGCTTGGGCTCCTGCTCCTGCAGAGTTGTGGGGACTTTTCTGAACAGCTGATATCACAGTTTGCTGAACAGCCTGTGATTTTAGACAGTAGGCAGAATGAGACAGTGTCTTCTCACCCTGCTGGCTTTCAGAAGAAAAACGGAAGTGATAGTTTCTCTCTTGTGGTTTCGACATCCTTCATTTTTGCTCTGTGTTTAGAAATAGCATCCCTCAGAACCCTTGCAGAAAGAGAGAGGAAGCTGTATCAGGCCGGCTAGTTCTTCAGTAGGACAGTTATTTTTTTCTCTTGAAATGATGTGGAGAATGTGCTGCTCTTTGTTCTCAGCTCCTGAATTTTCTTCACAGCACTAATTCTACAAATTGTGTAGCTGTCACCAGGAACGGGTTCTTGCAGATGTCTCCTGTACAACAATTCAACTCTTCCTCTCAACTTCTCGTCTTCAATGTTTCTAAGTTCAGCCATGTTCGGCTCCTCCACTGCTGTGTTCTCTCTTCACTGGCTTCCTGTAGCTGCTGCCTTCATCAGATTCAGACCCCTGACTCTGGTCTACAAAGCCAAGACTGGACCAGCCAGCCCCTCCGTACTTGATGGCGATGGTCAAAAGCCGATCTGCACCAAGAGCCCTTCCAGCTTCAAGTACGGCTCGGCTCGACCCGCCATCCTTTAAGATCCACGGAAGACGAGCGTCCAGACTTTTTACTGTCCTGCACCGAAGTGGAGGAACGAACTTCCCCTGGGTGTCCGAACAGCAGAGTCCAACGCTCGCTGTCCTCAACCCCAGACTGAAGACCCTCCTCTTCTGAGAGGACTTGGGTGAAGAGTAGAGTATTATGGTCTCCATGTTGACTTGTGTTTAGTAGAGTCTATTTACTCTATTTAAACTAGCTGAGGTTCTTCTTCAGTAAACACACCCTCTTGAACTCTGAGGTCACTTGAGGACGAGTCTCAGCTGAGTCTCATGTTGCTTTGTCACCATTTCTGCCCAAAATTAGAGGCAGGGTGCAGATGGTGGAAACACATGACTGCGTCTGAGCGACTGCAGCACCTCTTCAGAACGAGGGACTGTGAGCTGCTGTTCCTTTCACCAGAGCTGTTCATCAGCTGTGAAATGTGTTTCTGGTGGAAGCGTGGAATGCTCCCAGAACATGTTCGTTTACGCAGCGGTAATGGCTGAGTTGATTGCACGCGGAGTTTAGGCTCTAAATCTAGTTCAGTACTTTGCTTTGATCAGCTCCAAGTGGAGGGTGGCTCTTTGAACCTGATGTTTCCTCCTCTGTTGGACATCAGCAAAACAGATGTGAGCTGGAGGTGATGAACCCCTTCCTTTCCTGGTGGTGAAGTCCGTGAGAGAGGCTCTCCTTCACTTCGGGCCACAGGATCCGCTCTTCATTGCTTATTGTCCTCTTACACTTCCTGCAGTGTCGCTTCAGACTGTTCCTGAGGAATTTGTAAAACAATAGAGGGAAAGGGAGCAAATTACATACTTGGGTTCTGTAAACTGTGTCTGACCAGCAGGATTCAGCATAGGCTTTACTCCTCAGTGAAATGCAGTAGATGTTTTTTAAATGAACTTTATAATAAAAAGTTATACTGAAGTGTATATGTAAACGATTAGTCCTTCCTCTTCCTATATATTACAAATTTACTGGAAGCAATCATGCTGTATAAAAACCTGGCCCCGTCCCCCAGCCCTGACCACAGCATTTCACTTTTTGACCACAGAAACATTGAGAAGCCTTTTCTTCTATACTGTTTCTCCCTTCAAACAAACCACTAGACCAGTTTCAGTTTCACAATCATCCACATTAATATCAGCTACTGTTCACCCTGTCGCACAAGACCCAGAGCCTGATTAATCGGACCGGGAGCTCATTTTTATGGGTTTTGTGGAATTTGCCAGCTGTAGAGTTAATGTTAATACTGTGATGACTGGCGTGATGGAAGACGCCGGCTTATTTTCAGGAGGTTTATGCTGCCTGTCCTGCCGTTGCCTGAGTTAGTGCTGGTAATAAATAAGTAAATAAATAAATGTAACAAATACAGGCTGAACCCGCTCCGATTGAGCAGATGACAGCACTGTGTGGCTGGAGTAGGAGTCTGGGAAGGATCTGATGTTCTGCACTAATATTAATAACAAACGTCCTGAGGGAGACGGTCAGTAGAGGGTCAGTAGAGGGTCTGTAGAGTTATGCTATTCTTCAGGTTGATCATATTGTGGAAAACAGATGTCCCTGGCTTGACTGGTATGATAATAAAACTGGTTGACTGCCTTTGAGAACTGAGGTGTTCTTGTTCGTTTTAAAAACGCTGTGATTCTTACCACAGATTCTTCATTTTGGCTACAGAACCCATTGACCCGGTCACCCAGGTGGCCAGTATCTGTATACCTCTGTATATAACCCAAGTTAAGGTAATCAGGACCCCTCTCAGGGCTGTGTGAGTGTGCTGGAGTAGTACAGTTCTCTCCTGTTGGTTACTTTCTATTTTTAAGTTCTGAAACTTGGTTTGGACGCATTTCACAGAACATCTTGTGCTCATGTGAGAGCAAAAAACGTTGTGCTAATGTTAGCAGAGCACAGAGAGCGGAGCGGCAAGCGTCGCTGTAGAGAGTCCGATCACTACAGTACATTACCTGCGTTTGTCAGAGAGGGGGATAGTCCGATTACGGCTCTGTGATACAGGGCAGTTCCACCCCCTGCCTGGGCAAGCTGCCTGTGCTCACTTTGGGCTCTGTAGTGTGCAGTGCCATGCTCAGCACTTTGCTTCTGTGCACTTGTTTGAGCTCACGCTGGAGGCATGAAGGGTGCATTCTGCCACGCTGATTGACACCGGCACTGCAGAACCGTGCACGCTTTATTTCATGCTTGTTTTTGGCACTTTTTGAGACCTGCGGCTCGGCCTGACTGGATGTTTTGTCGTAATCTGCTGTGCAATCTTGTTTATGTTGTAACCTATAGCTGTTTGTTACGCAAGAGTGTGTGTTTTCCTGATCAGCGCTCGTCTCTCGTCTCTTTACTTTATGTTTTTTTCTAAACCTTTGAAAAAGATCAGATGTGAAGTGTCCTCTTGCCCAGGAAGATCTGAAAGATCAGAATCTAATCCAGTATCAACCTGTGTGTAATACGGCACCCACACACACCAGGCTTCACACAGCGGTGGTTTTACGTCTGGGTAAACATATCAGTACCTCGAAGGCTTTGTTACCCCTGTGTGGCAAAAGTGGACTCTCTACGGTCTGGTATTTCTGCTGGGTCAGGGCCGTTAATCCCAGACAGATCCAGGACTTTCAGAGACGCTGAGGTATTTGTTTTGAAATCTGAACTGGTTGAATTCTCAGTAAGTCTCTTTTCTCTGGTATTGGGGGGTTATACAGTGATCTGTATCGTAAAAGCATAAATCCCCCCAACATCACCTCTGATCATCAGCTTTTACCAAAAGAAAAAAGAAATAATGTCCAGAATATGTTTTCTGAATTTTCAGCAAAATGCCAAATATTTCTAACAATAAATACATTTATATATTTAATTAAATACATTTTAAGGCAAATAGTGCTTGTTTTTGTACGTCCAGCATTAATATAGCAACCATAGTAACTTCGTTATATTTAGAGGGAGCGGATGGGCGGTAGATGGAGATGCGTGGTGGCCAGTAGAGTATGTTTGGTGATGAATACCTCCTGTTAGTCATTTTTTCTTCTGAAGGGGAACTCCAAAGGGCCTCGTTTTCTCTTGATTGAATTTCTTGACTTTCTTCTGAATGTGCTTTGGGGAAATTTTACTTTCTGCTGTTGAATCATCAACTTCTCCAGTGAGTCAGAAATTCATCAGAAGGGGTTCTTAACTGTTTTAGTGCATGCTGTGGAGTTTAGCTCTCTGCACATGACTGACAGAATGTAAAGATAAATATGAACAAACATGGGTGGAGTTCCCCATTAATGCCTCGAACAGCCGATAGTGGGAAATGCCTGTGTTGACTTCCAGTTTGTTGATGGTGGAAGATGTCAAAGCTAAAAAGGTAAAATATCCTCAGATAAAAGAAGTGGTAGGTGAGTCTCATCAGGGTTGCAGGCCAGTCTCAGAAGCTTTCACATCACTAAATGGCATCCTCCCATCACACCCAGCGCTATTGGGATTGTCCCTGGACGTTTCTGTGAAGAGAGGGGGCTTATTTCCCTGTTGCTCTTTCACTTTCATTCCGACTGTCTCCTGCATTTCTTTCATTATCTGTCTGCTGGATGAGGAGGACACACACATAAGTCTGAGCATGTCCCCCTTATGCTGCCAAAACAACTGCAAGGCATGGACTCCACAAGACCTCTGAAGGTGTGCTGCTGTGGTCTCTGGAGCACCAAGACTAACGTTAGCAGCAGATCTGTTAAGTACTGTAAGTTGTCAGGTGGACGGGACCTCCATGAACATCACTGAGTCTCAGGCACCCCTGACCCTGTCACTGGCCTGTTCACCGGTTGTCCTTCCTTGGAGCACTTTTGGTAGGTGCTGACCACTGCATACCAGGAGGGAACACCCCACAAGACCTGAAGTCTGATGTTCTGGAGATGTTCTGACCCTTCAGTCATTATCTAGAACATCACAGTTCAGTTCTTGTCAAAGTGTCTCAGATTCTTACGCTCAGCTTCCAACACATCACCTTCAAGACCTGACTAATATGTAGATCCACCTCCTGACCGGAGCCTCTGGACCCAGATCATCAGTGTTCTTCACTTCAGCTGTCAGTGGTTTCAATGTTTTGGCTAATTGGTGTTCTCTTCGTGTGTGTGTGTGTGTGTGTGTGTGTGTGTGTGTGTGTGTGTGTGCGCACTACTTCATTTGTGTAAATGTCCTCTCCTCAGTAGGGCTGGACAGTATGACCGTGTTTATTATGAGAGCTTTCATCAGTATTTCACAGACTGCTGCTTCTCCTCTGTCTGTTAGCAGAGGAACGGAACGTCGTCAGATGTGAGAAATAATAAATACTGTATAAAAAATAGTTCAACTGTTCAGTTGACCGTCAGCCACATCGCCCAGCTCTGAGCGCCGGCCTGCAGCCGTCAGCGCTTCAGACAGAGCTTATCTGAATCACGCTGAAGAAGGTCAGAGGGGAAGGCTGCTGTGTTCCGCTGTCCCTCGTACCCAAGGCCTCGGCCCAGTCTGTTTTTCAGTTTGGGAAACTTTCACTGTGAGGTTTGGAATGTGAGGGACAGTACGGTACGTACCAGCATATAGGAATGTGACACCCTCCTGGCCTTCACACACACACACACACACACACACACACACACACACACACACACACACACTGTGTGTGTTCATGATTAGTGTAGTTGTAGTTGCTGTTCTGTTTACGGCCCTTTTCATAGGCCCTGTTCAGCGATGTGAAGAAATCGTTGCTTCACAGGAGGAGGAAAAACCTTCAGTTTTTGGAGCATTTCTATTGGTCCATTCATCATGAAATTCAGATATAAAGATTAGTATAAAGATTCACACTGTGGAGGAAAGCGAAAAACAGCAAAAAATGGAGATGGAAGGTTTTTGCGTGAGAGCAATGAAAACCGTCATATTAATTTTCATTTACAGTTTTACAAGCCTGGTGTGTTTACTGCTTTGTGTCTGTTTCCAACTTCATTATATGTTAATTTAATATGCAAATTAACATAATTCCAATATCTTTTTAAAATAATAAATAAATAAATAGATAGATAGATAGATAGAGTGAACTGCCCCGGGGACGCTCACGACAGCAGCGCAGTGTGTAATCACATTCCTGGCTGATGACATTTTCTCTGCTCGCTCTGGAGACGGCCTTATATGAAGAAATGACAAATCCCCTCTTTCAGAGGAGAGAACGAGTCGGTTTGAGGGGGGGTGGTGGGTGCTGTGGAGCCCACCCTGCTGCACCTCCTAAGCTAGTGTGGGCCACGTGTGAAAGCAGCAGAAAGCTCTCCGCTGTGTGGATTTACTAAAGCCTGAGAGGGCCGTGCTTTTATCTTCCCTCTTCCGCACAGAGGAGGCTGTGGCTTACTGGGTTTCCTCCTTTGTGTTGGTGCGCATGTGTTCTCCGCCTGGTTCAGGGCGCTGTCCTCGTCGGTAATGGAGCTGCGTAGGAGGCCCGTATAGAGCTGCTGTTACGGCTGTAACGAGACACCAGCGTAACCCGAGTAACAGCGAGCAGCCGGGCCCTCTTACTGAAATGAGCGGCGAGTGGTGGAGCTGCGTCACCCTCAGGCTCACGTGGCACACTCGTAATGCTGCTCAATGGGATCGCCACGGTGATCTGCCGCTGAGCACCCAGAGCCTCCTGCCTCTCAGTGCGCACGCCTAGGCACGATGTTGGACCCAGCTGACCACGGCAACCCTTGGTAAACCTTGGTGCAGGTTCTCATGTCACTAGAGGAGCATTAGACCCTCTGTCTTCATCAGAACATGTTCCCATGATGCTTCACTTGAACCCACTGATCCTGTAGAGTCCTTCCTCTTGGGTGTAAATCGGCCATTGTTGTAAAAACAAGTAAAACGTTGTTCTGCGGTGTCGTGCCACCATGTGGAAATAAGCTACATTAGAACATGCTGGGACACACCTACCGTGTCATGTGCTGTCTTGTCGGCGTACAGTGGGGCTGTTGTGCTCTGGGTGTTTGGAAGCCTAACTTTGTTCCCCTTGTTTGTTTCTGTCTCCCCACAGGGCTCCGGAGATCATTCTGGGCCTGCCGTTTTGTGAAGCCATAGACATGTGGTCGCTGGGCTGTGTGATAGCTGAGCTCTTCCTCGGCTGGCCCCTCTACCCCGGGGCTCTGGAGTATGACCAGGTAATTATTCAGACCGTGGCTGATTAGCCTCGTCGCTGGCACTGACCCGCTGTCCTCTGAAGTACAGCGACATTCAACTCTGGACTACAGCTGTTGCAGTGACCCTGTATAGAAGTGTGTGTGTGTGTGTGTGTGTGTAAATGTGTATATATACATTTAGAATTTTGAAACAATGAATGAGCAGGTGTCCCATTACTTTTGTCCAAAAGGTGTCTATTTTAAACGAGTTGATCACTCGAGTGAGCATCAGAATAACTGTAGATCACTGGACTGCTAATCAAATGACTGCCCTACTTTGCACGCTGGGCCTCGAGCTGCCCCCTGACATTTCGCTGTGAGAGAGTCACAGATACGACCCGCCGGCCTCTCCTTCAGAAAGTCCGCTCTCAGATGTGACTTCTCACACATCTCTGTTCTCTGCCCTACGTCATCTCTGCACTGAGCTGCGGTATGTGCTCTCAAGCCCAAACAAACAATCCACTGAAGAATTTCTGCTGCCATCTTTCCAAGACTCTGTCTGTGTATGTGTGTATGCACCGATCAGCCATAACAATAAAACCCAATAGCTCTGACCCGTTGAGGCTGGACATTGAGGTGGGGCCTCTATTAGCATCACTGACCCTGTCGCCGGTTCACTGGTGGCCCTTCCTTCAAGCCCTTTTTGTAGGTACTGTCTACTGCATACCGGGAACACCCCACAAGACCTGATGCCTGATGTTCTGGAGAGGTTCTGACCCTTCAGTCATTGTCTAGAACTTCACAGTTTGGTTCTTGTCAAAGAGTCTCAGATTCTTCCATCACATCACCTTCAAGACCTGACTGTTCACTCGCTGACTCGTATGTAGATCCATCTCCTGACCGGAGCCACTGGACCCAGATCACCAGTGTTCTACACTATTTTGATGTTTTAATGTTTTGGCTGATTGGTGTGTGTGTGTGTGTGTGTGTGTGTGTGTGTGTGTGTGTGTGTGGTCTGCTGTGCTTTCTCTGCTGTAAAATCTGCTGTGACTCCGCCTCTCCTGCTGAGGACTAGGCCCTTGAGACTCTTTGGGGACTTTGGGAGACGTTCAGTGTGTCAGTGTGTGTCCTGTGTAGTTTTTTTCGTGTGTGTGTGTGTGTGTGTGTGCTTGTGCGTGTGTGTGCGCGTACATGAGAGCGAGCAAGCCAGCGAGAGAGAGAGAGGGATGGGCAGCAACAGGCCCAGATTAGAACACTGTTTCCGGGGAAGGCTGGGAAAGACTAGCTCCAGCAGCCCCCTGCTTTGGAAGGCTGAGCGGCCCAGTGAGAGGGAGCACAGGCGGGGGCAGCGGAGCCATAGGTGATGGATCTCCACCAGTGTGACTGTGGGGGTTTGTCAGGATGCCAGGATGCCAGGGAGAGCCATCATTTCTTAAGACTGCCAGTCCAGAACAGCACCTGCTCCCACTCCATTTATCAAGCTGCATTATACTGTACTGAAGACCAACGCTCGAACGCCCAGGTATTCCTGCAGCCAACACTGCATACCTTCTCTGAGGAAGGAATTGAAGGATCCAGGCATTTAGACACTAGCCTAGGAACTACTACTGCGTTCCAGTGATCATTGGAAGGTTGTGTGTATCAGATGGATACCTTATACTTGCGAGATTCACCGACTAAGCTCAGAAATCTGTAGGATTTACCAATATATATATATTTAATTTGTAAGACCTGTTTATGTGAACTCCCCCTATCACTAGCAATGCCTCCAACACCGGGAGGGTGGAGACTAGTGTGTCAGCCACCACCTCTTTTTTCATCTGATGCAGCAACGCTAGGTATCCAGCACACTCTGAGAAAAGCACGGCTCACCAGGTCCAACAATAGCTAACGGGACGCCTGTGCTGACCAACGTCACTCTGGGAGTGATGTGGGAAGAAATGCCATCAACCAAATCAAGGCAAGGCCCATTGTGCTCTCTCTGAGTCCGGCTGCTGATGGCGAGCAGCATGGCCTGGGATTGGAACCAGCACTCCTCAGATTATACCTTAGCAGCATCTTAGTCCACTGGAGCCCCCA
Organism: Salminus brasiliensis; assembly: GCF_030463535.1. NCBI lineage: Eukaryota > Metazoa > Chordata > Actinopteri > Characiformes > Bryconidae > Salminus > Salminus brasiliensis. Next base: position 450,877 of record NC_132890.1, read on the forward strand.
TGATCATCTTTAGCAATACTATCAATAAAAACACCAACACCACAGTATTGATTTTTAATCAGTAGTTTACATGTGAAGACACTCCTCAGTCTTCAGATTCTCTCCTGATTGGATAAAAAGTGTAATTGTCTTTTAAGGCTCATTGATACTCCCTGTCAGTCTGTTTACCGTCTGTGCCCACATGCTTCTGTATGTCCTTCATGTTGGCATGGATGTTAAGCAGTACATCCCTAGAGGGCAGTTCGGTGTCTGAGGTTGTGATAATGCACTTACTGCAGAAAAGACGCGGTAAGCGGGATAAACTGCGGGGGCTGAATTTGAAAACGGAGGCAAAAGGTAAAGGGTTGTGGTAAACGCCACACTCTGTTAAACCTCAGGGTACGTGAGTGCTGGGGTTTCTGTCTTACTCATCGTGAAGATGAAAGTTGTGTTTCTCTGGGGAGCTTGGCTCGGTCAGTAATCACGTGCTGATCTAATGTGTGAGGTCTTCTCTTTCTAGCAGGGCCCCTGACCTATGAAGGTGTGGAGTGTCGGGCCACTGGCCATGGCGTGATCCCAGCCTGAGGGGCAGCAGTTAGCCACTGCTTTTTAGCACACCCCACCCCCCTCAGCCATGCTCCTCCTTCATGGGGTCCAGTTCCACTCCACACAGCAGAATGTATTTATAGCAAAGCTGAAGACCAGCAGCAGCTTCTCCACTCGAAACCATGTGGAACCCTCAGTCATGGTTCCAGCAGGGCTTTAGCAATGCATTAAACAGCTATTAGACCTCTACGATGTGCCATCACAGGCAAACGAGGGCGAAAAAACAAGCATTTGGCCGTTTATGCAGCGTATGTGTGTGTGTGTGTGTGTGTGTGTGTGTGTGTGTGTGTGTGTGTGTGTGTGTGTGTGTCTCTAGAGGTTTTGTGTGGTGAGTGTGTATTAGTGTGTGGGAGAACTTGGAGGGGTGTGCTGCTCGGCATTGCTGTCTCTTCCCTCCCCGTACAGGTTCAGGCCTGTAGGCAGACTCCGCCGCACTGATATACCTGAGGAACTGCACGGACACACCTCTCTGTGAATTACAGTCACAGAACACACTTTCACACACATTCACTCGCTTTCACAAACACACTGACGTTATTTCCTGTAGATGATGATGATGATGATGAAAACATGCAGATAGAAACTTGATCAGTCTGCAGGAACAGCACAGGCCTGCGCCGGTCACACTCACACACCTGCAGTTTTACATTGTGCCGATACTTGGCAGGTAGTCTTTGAACAGGACTGTGTGTACTTGTGTTATACGTTATAGAAGAGCCTGGTCAGAAGAGCCAGGTCTGGGAGCTGATCTTCTCTGTGTACTCCAGACACTGTATGGATTTATGCAGGTCCAGCAGCAGCTCACCTGATCTACTGTAGTGAAGCACTGGTTAGATCAACTAGCTGTTGGATGAAACTGGGAACACTGGCCCTCCTCCCGGGGAGATTTGGGAATCTAGAAAAGCCCAGTTCTGATGTTGAAGTACAGTAATTGACTCTGTGTAGAAAGTGCCGGAGGTCCTGCGGGCTTTGCTGCTGTACTGTACTCTGCCTGCACTGTTTACTAGAGCGTCTGACTGCTGCAGGCCGAGCGTGTTCACTCCGCGGTGATGTAAGGCTGAGGAATGTTGATGAATCAACTCCCTTGTCCGGCCTTGCTCCTCGTAGCTGAACATGTTCGCAATGTGCCAATCAAAACATTCAGCTCGGGAAGCGTTGCTCACTTCCCGCCTCGTCCCCGTTTCCCACTCGCTGGCTGGCCGTCTATTTCCAGGCATGGATGTTTGTGGCTTTCCTCCTCTTCGTGGTGATGATCAGAAGAAACGGCTCAAGCTCTCTGCTTGGTCTGAGGCCACAGAAATGTTACCGCCGATCCCTCTGCAGAGGAACGGGTGTTTTATCTGAATGATCGGGTGGATGGTCATTTTGGTCAGGATATGGAATCAGTTTTGTTTCTTTTTCCTGTAAAATGCTGCTGTTGCTGCTCTGAACCTGGAGCCCGGCGTCGGAGCTTGGAGTAGTGATACCAGAGCTTCTAGAAGACACCATACACTCAGGCCTTCTAAAAATAAAGAGGCTGTTTTCTTCACCACCTCTTTGGGTGACATCTGGCGTTCAGAAGTCTTGTTGGTTGGACAGCTGGGGCAGCTCACGATTGTGTGTGCACCATATGGACAAAAGTATTGGGACACCTACGCATTCCACCTACAGGAGCTTGTATGACGACTCTGTGACCAGCCGGCCTGCCGCTGCGTAGAGATCACATGGAGATGCTGTAGAGCAGTACTATTAAATATGAAGTCAGGTGATGTGACGCACTAACAGACATCACAGGCTTTTAGAGGAATTGATTCTCAAATATATAAAAATAAACTGATGAATTACTGAAGTGCGTGTTTGCTGAAGCCCTAGATGAGCGCTAACGCTGTAGAGCTTAGTGCTCAGAGGTGAAGGGGTCAGCGAACCCGGGCCACTGAAATGCCAATAAGAACACACTACCTTTGGAGCTCTTCTGTCACACTGTGTGTCTAATAGATATCTCTCCTCACACCAGAGCGCTGCTGACGTCAGGGTCATCAGTCTTGCTACATCTCTTGCTGGCTCACACACACACACACTGTGAGGCACATAATGTCTCATGCACATGTACAAACACACACACACACACCTGGAACAGATGTCGCCACCTTGTAAACACACCTGCGGACGGGAAAACTGCCGTTTAACTCTTACTCTTCTGGACTAAACATCCTGGACCTTTAGAGAGAGTGCTGAGTGTGGTGTACTTTTACTAAAATGAATGAGGGGAATTATTTGTGATTATATGTGATTTGGCACCTAAAGACGTTCTTAACTAGGAGTTCTTAACCAAAGGCATTGGTTCTATACAGAACCCTGACTGTTTATAGAACTGTTTGAATGCAGTAATGGTTATATTTGCATTAAAAGGGGTTCCTCAAGGGTTCTTGACTCACAGCAGTAGTTCTGTATAGAAGCAGAAACAAAGGAAAAAGAAACATACATATATTCTTTATGGATGTAAACCATTAATCTCTGTGTTGACCGTGTCAGTCTGACAGTTCTTTATACTGTATCTGAATTTTATGATATGATAAATGGACCAATAGAAATGCTCCAAAATCTTTTTCATTTAAGTTTTTCTCCTCCTGTGAAGCTGCTGTTCTGGAGATACGAGGTTTTATATAAATATATGTTTATATACTGGAGAATGTGAGTAAGAGTTAACCTAGTCCTTTTCCTGCTCTCTCGCCCTCTCTCTCTTCATCTCTTCTACTCTCTCTCCTCAGATTCGCTACATCTCTCAGACGCAGGGCCTGCCAGGAGAGCACTTGTTGAATGTGGGGACGAAGACGTCACGCTTCTTCTGCAGAGAGTCGGATTCCCCTTATGCAGCATGGAGACTGAAAGTGAGTCCAACACACACACACACACACACACACATACACATATACACACACACACACACACACACACACACACACACATACACACACATACACACACATACACACTCACCACCCTACAGAAATATACAGCTGGGATATTGCTTCTGGGGAGCTGTGTGTCTGTGTGTGTCTGTGTGTGTGTGTGTGTGTGTGTGTGTAATGGTTGGTTCATTTTGTTTTTCAGTCGACGGAGGAGCACGAAGCAGAAACGGGGATGAAATCAAAGGAAGCCAGAAAGTACATATTCAGCTGTTTGGATGATATAGCGCATGTACGTATGGTTACCAAATATAAACCACACATCCTTACACCACACTCAGCCTCACACTCTCCTACTGAGGTGGAAAGTCCCATTATGAGAATTTGCTTACTGGTTAAAAAGCTACCTGTAATGACAAAGTACAGTTTGAATATGATATTAAACTGTTAACCATGTTTTCTGTCAGTAAAAAGGGCAACATCAGCCAGAGTGCAGCAGAACCCCCCAGCAGTGGAAACAGCGTAGTAGTGGAACAGTGTTGACGTGTAAAGATCTGCACGTCCGGTCATGTGCACTCGATTTTATGTGTGTAACTAATTCCTGGTTTGCCTCTCAGGTGAACTTGGTGATGAATCTGGAAGGCAGTGACTTGTTGGCCGAGAAGGTGGACCGTGCAGAGTTTGTGGTCTTGCTGAAGAAGATGTTGTTGATAGATGCAGAGAAGAGGATAGTCCCCAGTGACGCCCTCACCCATCCCTTTATCACCATGCAGCACCTGCTGGACTTTCCCCAAAGCAACCAGTGAGCAATCGGTCTTTTTAAAAGATTATTTCATAAGAAGTTTATTATTATAAGAATCTCTGCCTCACTTTAGCTGCTCTTTAAACTGTCCGTTGTTAAAATGTGTGTTTGGTTGAACCCTGGTGAGGGAGAGGATGGTAACTCAGGTTGTTTGTTTTTTTTTCCTCATAGTGTCAAATCATGTTTCCACATCATGGACGTGTGCCGGTCGCGTCCTGGCACCTACGACACCATCAACCGCAACAAAGCTCCGTTTGTGAGGCCTGTCACCTCCTCAGCACCCAACCTGACCGTGCCCTTTAGCAAGCTGGCCAGCGTGCACACTCAGGTAGGGAGAGTGTTACTGTGTTGTTGCACTTCAACGTTTTTACGTTCAGTATTTTATTAGTAAATAAATGTATAGATCAGAAGAAGCCCAGGATTCTCACTCATGGGGTTCTTTACAGTAGAGACAGTATAGAATTGATCATTACTGTCAGATACCAGTAATAGTAACATTAACAGCAGTGATGCTCAGTTTACACTCACATAAGTATATAATAAATAAATAAATAAATAAATAAATAAATGATGTCAGTTAACAGACTTTCTCTGCTCTGCCTAACTTTGACTTCTCAGAATTAGTCCAGGACATTACTGTTCTTATTAAGGACCTGTTTATCCTAAATGAACTAAGCCACAGAAGCTGTGCAGGGACGGAGGGGGACGGAGGGGGGCGGAGGGGGGCAGAGGGTCCCATGCTGTACTGCGGTCGCTGTGTTGGAGACTCTGCTGAGCCACAGTTGTGTTTGATATTCAGACTCTTGTCTTGCCTGCGCTGTAAACGGCCTCCTGATGCACTTAGTTGCAGCTGTTTGTCGTCTGTGTTGGGTTAGCCGATGCTGCGGCCACTGACACAGACAGGTCCGTGCTGAAGGATGCCGAGGATGACGTGCTCTCAGAACACCAGCGTCTGCTGAAATGCTCAAATTAGAAGAGTCCGAACACGCTCCGCCTTAGATTAGACCTTAACGTAACGTATGGTTCTGTGTGAGAGCCCAGCAGTGGAGTGTTGGAGGGGTGTGTGTGTGTGTGTGTGTGTGTGTGTGTGTGTGTGTGTGTGTGTGTGTGTGTGTGTGTGTGATGTTGCTGTGTCATAATGGCTTAGTTTGGACCCAGCTGATGTCAGTGGGTGTATTGGTGTCGCTGCCGCTCATGTAAATGGCTCTGTTTACCTCCACACCATTGTTCTCTCACAGACCTCACTAATGTCACCTTATTGCGTGGCAGCATCATAGTCATGGCAACCCTGGCTGACGTCAGCGCAACATGGGGAGAGCATTTGGTTGCCAAGGAGAGGAGAAACCTCTCTCTTCAGTGAGCTGACCTCCCACAGACTCTGGGCTTGCTTTTATGCAGTTTTGCTTACATTGCTGATGTTCAGTGAGCGAGGCTGGGGGAAATCTGCTGTCCCTCGTCTCCTTCGCGCAGCATTTGGGCACTTCAGAGGTTTATGCAGTTATTGTGTTTATCAGCAGGGAGAGTTCATAGGCCGCTCTGATCACGTGCACTCTCCCCCCGTGCGTCAAAACGCTCCGCCTGAACCATCTCTGCCTGCGTCGATTGTAAACCGTAATTGGTTCCAGTTAAGACTTAAATGGAAAAGGCTGGTCAGCTGTTCTCACAGGTGAAAAGGAGCTTTGTTCTTGGCAGGACTGAGAGTAGCCTCAGTCTGTTTGTGCCCTTTTGATCACGTTCGAGCTGCCAAAACATAATAGCCATAATTCAATAACCCAGATTATTCTGGTGTTGCACTGGTTCCAGTGAACTTTGTGCTGAAGGCCTGTGTTTTCTGTTTGCCTCTGTGAGCTCTGTGTGTTTGCTGAGTGTTGTCTAGAATTGTACTGTTGCCCTCTATGGGTCATTTTGGTGTAGTGCATTGCTGTGCAACGTGTTTTGGGGAGATGAAAAGAGGTCATAATATCTTTACTGACGGGAATGTCTCTTACTCTGTATCTGTTTGTGCTCTGCAGCCAATGGCCCCATCTGCTCCCTCTCTTATGCATCCTGGGATACCACTGCAAACCGGAAGTGCCCAGTTTGGAGACTCCTTTCAGCAAGCTCTGATACTCTGTCCCCCAACCATACAAGGTACATACCTCCCCTCACCTCCACCTCCACTTCCACGGTCTCTGCCAAGAAAGTCCTCTAATTTTTTGAACTCTCTTAATCTCAGGTCTCCCTCCCAACCCAAATAAGCCAGCAGGCTATTCTGTACGGATGGAGAACGCTGTACCCCTGGTGACCCAGGCCCCTGCCATCCAGCCTCTACAGATTAGACCAGGCGTCATCACACAGGTACTCACACTCCGCCCATATTAAAAGTACACTTCCTCTTTTTTTCTTTCGTAAACGCATCACTTGTCTCTGTTACCCCCATTGCAGCAGGCCTGGTCTAACCGGGCCCAGCAGATCCTGGTACCTGCCTGGCAACAGGTGACCACGGTGGCCCCGCCAGCAACCACACTGGCCTCTGATACTGTGGCAGGCCCGCAGAGATTGGCAGACTGGGGGTGAGTGGAGGGACTGTGGTGGTGTTGGAGTGTTGGATGTCTTGTTGATCGGACGCAGCATTAGAGTCATTATCACTAGTGCTGCATGCCCTGAAAACACAAGACCTGCAGCGGGTTACAGTCAGTCCGATCAGGTCCTCTCACAGCTGTTCTCTGTGCAGCACTTCTGAGAAGCTAATGATTAATTACTCAGATTAATCAGCCTAGGCTTTCACCTTCAGTTCATTCCATACAGGAAATGCTCAGGCTGGTCTGAATATTAAGAATAAGGGAATTTACTAAACCAATTTTTTTGATTGGTTAAGGGCCAGTCCAGATTCATATGAGTGTTTTCATAGATAATGCAGTATGAATAAGTAAGCTGACAATTAGTACTCCAGTAAAACCACTTCCTTTTTATATGAACATCACGTGGCCTCCTATACTGCCATACATTTTAATGACCCCCCATTAAATCAATCCTGGATCACTCCCAGTTCTCTGGGTCTCTAATCAGTCATTTTCAAAGAATTGATATGTGAACAGGCATTGATCAGTGAAGAGAATAAAAATGTAGGTATTCCCTCGTTATAATTTCTCTAACCTTGGAATAGTTTGGGCTGCTGTAAATGCAGTATATCCTGTCCCTGTCATCGTATACTGCCAAAGCTTTATTGCATGTTGTGTTTATGGCCATGCAGTTCCAGATTTTCTTTTTTATTTGCTCTCTCTCTCTCTCTCTCTCTCTGTGTCTCTCTCTCTCTCTGTCTCTCTCTCTCTCTCTCTCTCTCTCTCTCTCTCTCTCTCTCTCTCTCTCTGTCTCTCTCTCTCTGTCTCTCTGTGTCTCTCTCTCTCTCTTTGTCCTACAGGAAAGTTCGTCCTCATGGTAACCATTACAGCTCCATTATCCCTCACCCCCAGCCACTCCTAACCAACCAAATGACCATGTCAGCACATCAGCCGATTAGCATAGGCATCGCTCACGTGGTGTGGCCACAGCCGGCTGCTAACAAGAGAAATAAACTCTGTGGAAACAGGTTAGGCCTCTCTCTGATCTGTAACTTGGGTGGGATGTAAAGACCTTATTTAATAATGGATGTGTTATTTAATGAGTGGTAATTACATTAGTTCTGCTCAGCCTAGTTTAAAATCGTCCACATTGTCCTGGAAGTTCTGAAGAGTAGACTGTCCTTAACACGGGTGCTGTCCCCTCCTTTTAGGAGCAACTTCTTATACAACACAAACACCCAGAATTCCACTTGCCAGTCCCCAAAGATGGCTAACAATGGGAAAACTACGGAGGAGGAGGTGGAAGATCACTGTCGGGAGGCGGAGTGTGTGGTGGAGACGGAGTTGCAGGCTGTTCCGGAGGAGGAGCCTGTGTGCTGTAAGGCCGAGCCAGAGTCTAATGAGCTGGGCGTGTCCCAGAAGCAGAGGCAGGCCATTGTGATAGCAGATTCGCCGAGCCCAACCAGTAGTGTCATCAGCATCAGCAGTGATACAGATGAGGAGGAGGAGCAGAGAGTACAGAGACACTCAATAGAGTGAGTCTGCAGCTTTTAGCCTGTATATTTACTGTTATACAGTATAATTCCAGAAATTGTGTATATATGATATTCCATAATTGCTTTGCTTAATTTTCATATTTTCATATTTTAAATATGCACAGATCCGTTTAGTCAGCAGAGTCAGTACTTAGGTTTGCGCTGTTTAACGGGTGTGTCTCCAGTCCTGTCCTGAACCTCCCTGTACTGCACACTTAAACTCTGAGAGCTCCTCAGTGAGCTGTTGAGGTGGATCAGGTGGATCAGGTGTGTCGGAGCGGGAGACACGGAAATGTGCCGTACGGGGGTTACCCTAAGACCAGAGAACTTTGAATGAGAGCTCTGAACTAAGCCCCAGCAAACTTGGCAGGGCTACGGAATTCCATTCAGTCTCGTATAAAGACGCCGGCTGACCCCAGATCAGCATTCTTACTTTGTGAGGTCTGATAAATGTGGAGCCAGGATCGGTAAACATTGTTCACTGTTTCTGGCTGTACGGCAGGTGTAAAGGCAGCCCAGAGTGTGAGGCTTGTCAGAGCACACTGAATATGGAGCGTGTGTGTTCTCTCAGCAGTCCTGACTCCAGCCTCAGTACCAGCTCCTCAGCTTCACTGCAGTCCAGTGCCTCCCCCTGCAAGAGACCCAATAGGTACACACACACACACACACACACACACACACACACACACACACACACACACACACATACACACAGTACTCATTTAGTTTTGTGCTTATTGTTGTCATATATATACATATATTATATACTTGTATATTATCTATATGTAATTGTATTTGGCGCTGTGCTGAACTCCATGGTCTCTGTGCAGCATGTCTGATGATGAGCGAGAGAGTGGCTGTGACACCGTGGACGGGTCGCCTGCCTCCGACTCCTCCGGCCGAGTAGACAGTCCTTTTCTGGAGAGCCGCTACATTGCTGACCAGAACAAGAACTGCAAGACTCATGTGACCACAGAGACGGAGTCGGGCAAACCGCCCATTCGGACCATGGTGGTGCCTCCCATGAGGGTCCAGAACAACAATGAACCCATGGCCAGGACAGGTAAATCGGGTACATCTGGAATAGTTACATGCATTACTAATAGGAAATTAATATTTTCCAGGGCTGGGCAGTTCTGATCCTGGAAGGCCGGATTCCTGCAGAGGAGTTTCTGCTTTTCCTGCTCAGACACACCTGATTCAGTTCACCAGGTGCCAGGTTTAGCAGGTCTGTTAGAGCAGGGAAAGCAGCAAACTCTGCTGGAGTCCCACCCCTGCTTTAGACCCTAAAGCACTGTGTGAAAGCCCAGGCTTCAGTTCCTCGCCCTCAAACAATCTAAGTTAAATATTGGTTTCATATTAATTACTGATTCATTTACAGTAGTTACTGATTCATTTACAATAGTTCATTTACAGAGTCATTTACAGTGAATACTGGATCATTTCTAATAGTTACTGAATCATCATCAAATTTTTACATTTAAAGATATTTTACTAGCTTTGTTTTTAATATTTCTATTGTTTGTGATTAGTGATTTATTCAAACTTGAAATGAAAGATTTTTGGATTTTTGAACTATGGTGGACGATACGCAATACAGCAAAAGTAAAACTAAAGACGTATTAGGATGTCGCTTCACATGTATTAAATATAAAATATGACATTTTAACACTTTATATGAAACTATGTAACGAATGAACATTTTCATGATATTGTAACCGTTTGAGAGGCGTGAGTATAGCAGTTACTGAATCATTTACAGTAGAAACAGGATCATCTGTAGTAGTTACTGAATAATAGAGTCTGAGTTCAGGGTGATCTAAAACTCTGGACAGGATGGTGTTCAGAATCCCGTCCTGTCTCTTACTCCGAGCAGCCAGTGTGGAGTGTGTGAAATATGCAGTTAACAAGGAGAACGCTGAGAGATGACTCAGACAACACAACCTGACTCGGGAAGAGATTAGCTGGGGTTCATCACCTTCACTTTCCAACAGAGCTTAGTTCCACCGCTGATCTGCCACACACCATCCATCTACTCAGCACCTTCTTAAGACCCTAATTAGGTGTGTTGGTTCTAGGTCAGACCTGAGCTCAGCAGGAAGTTCTGTAGATATCTAGGACGGGTTTGATGACCACTGCTTTAGTAGTAGTATCTCTTTGAGGAGCTGTCTGTGATGCTTTTAACTCCAGACTAAAAGTCAGTGAAAACATGACCTTAAAAGCCAGCTTCCAGATTCAAAGAAACACACACACACACACACACACACACACACTTCCACCTGGTAACAAGATGTTGAGTTAAGTCCTGACCCGTGGAATAAACAGTGCTGGATTAGTGCTGTCAGGTCAGTGGTTGGAGACTGGCAGTGGGTCAGCTGCTGTGCAATCACTGCTGATGTCTGTTTTCAGGTCACATGCCCTGGAGTTACTCAGCTTTAATAGGTCACAGAGGCGTGCACAGGTGATTACGGGTGCAGCTCCAGTCTCACACTCTGTTTGACTGGGTTTTCTCTGTGTGCAGTGTTTTTCCTTAGTCTGTAAAGCCTCTCAGTGACCCTGTTCTGTGTTTCTGAACCGTCTTGGTTCTACATTTGGGCTTCTGGATGTGTTTGGTTCTTCTTGAGTTCTTAAAAGATGATTGATTACGGACCTTAAAATCTACAGTGTCGTGCCACTGTCACACAAAGACACAGCTTTACAGGAGTAAAAACCTTCAGTGGAGGCCAATGTAAAATACTTTAATTAGGTGATTTTGGAGCATTTCTATTGGTCCATTCATCTTGGAATTCTGATACAGTATGAAGAAGAACTTCTGCACCCCACCTTCACACTTTTTATCTCACCACATCCTCATTCTTCCTGTGCTGGAGTTTACACCCTGCAAAAAGCTCCATTTCTATTCCTTTCTGTATTTATTTTTCTGTAAATACTTTATCTGTTTATATTTCACTTCTGATCTACATATTTCTGTTCTCAGCTTTCTATGTTTTAGCTTGTTTTGTGCCTCTGATCAGACAGGGTCATCAAAGCATTTCACCACTAGTAATGTTTATAACTGTATATTTAAAGATCAAAACCAGAAATACTTTATTGATCCCAGGAGGGAAGTTACAGTTGTTACAGCTGCAATCGTTCGTGCAAGGAAAACAATTAACTATAACCCTCTATAAAACAAATTAAATGAATTTAGAACAAAGAGAGAAGAAGGAAAAATAACAAATAACACTGAGAAAAACTTATGTACATATATACATGTAACTGTGATTCCAGCTGTACCTTGCCCTGGTCTCGTGGTTGTATTGTTTAGAGTGGGGAACTGACCCCCTTTCTGCGTGGTCCTGATGCCTTTGTGGAGATTCCTTCTGTTCCTTGCCCTCTGCACCTGAAACAATCTGTTTAACTGTCTACCACAAACACACCTGATCCTCTCTGAGAAGGCCAGCTCCTGCTATTCTTGTCCTGAAGCCTGTTTTTCGGTGTGGATGTGATCTGCAGCTTTAAGTAGTAATGATATCCGTTACCTGTTCAGTGTGATCTCCTCCTGTAGAGTCTGCTCCCTCTGTCTGAGACTGAGGAATAGGGCAGAGGCTGTAGTCTGAGGCTGTAGTCTAGTCTGAGGCTGTAGTCTAGTCTGAGGCTGTAGTCTAGTCTGAGGCTGTAGTCTAGTCCGAGGCTGTAGTCTAGTCCGAGGCTGTAGTCTGAGGCTGTAGTCCGAGGCTGTAGTCTGAGGGAGGTAGACTGCATTCTCAGGTCATTTCAGGGCTTCTTTCAGCTTCATCTTCTGTTAGTATCTTTTTTTCTTGTTTTAATTAGAGGATTGAACTAAGCATTGAGCTCGTCAGTGTGTAACCCTTCACTCTCCGCTGTCAGTCCTAGAGTCCTCGTGCCTGTCCAAAAACCGCAGTGGTCACGGCAGACCGCCCCACCACTCCACTTCACTTTTGAACCGGCAACACAAGATCACCCCTGCATCGCTCCATCAGCAGCCCCCACAGCAGCCGCCGCCCACTTTTGGACAGGTCTGTTCCTCCTCCTCCTCCAGCTCGACTTACACTCTCTGAACTCTAGAAACACCTTAATACCCCTTAAACAAGAAGCCTGTGTGGGATCAGTAATGATGAGTGTTGATCCTTTAGAGCTCAGTGGAGAGTTTCTGTAGGAGGTCAGAAGGTCGACCTTTAAAGTGATCAGTTTAAATGGTTGAATTACAGAATGAATGTCTGATTGGACTGGATTAAAGCTTTTTTAAAGAGTTTTAGTGTTTATAGAAGAAACATTCAAACAGCTCTTCTTCTTCTTCTTCTTCTTTACTGAAAACGTTTGAAAGTTTCGTTTGATCCTGGGTTTCCTCCAGTCCGCTCTCCGTCCACTGCAGGGATTAAAAATCTTATTTTACTTTGTTTATGAGAAGCTGTGGAATACAGCATAAACAGCTATAATACAAATGACCTTTAGATAATAATTAGGACTTTATAATTAAGGAACTACTTAAGAAGAATTTAGAAGAACTTTCTTTTCTTCGTTTTTTTTTTTTATCAGGGAAGCTTTTGTGAATCTGGTCCTTGGTTCTGTCTGTTGGTGTCTCTTTAGTAATACATCAGTGTTAGTAATACACACAGTTTATTTACAGACAAAAATACATAGTATAATGTTTGTGTGTATGGGTGCATGTGTGTATGGGTGTGCGTGCGTGTATGGGTGTGCGCGCGTGTATGTGTGTGTGTGTGCGCGTGCGAGTGTGTGTGTGTGTGCGTGTGAGTGTGTGTGTGTGTGTGTGTGTGCGTGCGTGTGTGTGTGTGTGTGTGTGTGCGCGTGTGTGTGTGTGTGCGTGTGTGTGTGGTAGTGTAAACAGTGGTTTACATCAGTTATGGGAATGAGGCTAGCAGTACTGATGCTGAGGGCAGATCTGCTCCTAAGCTTCAGGAAGTGCTGGTCAGCGTGTGCTTTAATTAAATCCCGTATTTAATGAATTACAGTCATGTTTGAACTCTCTCACTTTCAGGTTCAGCACTTCAGCTCCTCCCACCAGGAGTGGAACAGCAACTACAGTCACCGTCGGCCTCAGGCTTTCATCCCGCCTACGGTGCACGGCCACACCTTTACGTTACCGCATGGCAGCCCCACCCACACTACGGCCCACCCACCTCCGCCGCACCTCAGCGTCCACCCGCACGCCCACGGCCAGCCCGCCCTGCTCTCCTACCCCCCTTCTGCTCCTCTGGTGACGGCCACCCCCATGGCCCATCTCCTAGCCTCCCCTGGCACCACACGGAGCCACGTCTTGCAGCCGGCCTACGGCCTGTCCCACCCTGCCGGCCACATGGTGCACCAGGTCGCCGTGGGCCTCAACCCCCGCCTGCTCCCATCACCTACCCTCCACCCACAGGGCCAGTTCAAGCCCCTCTTCCCCCCGCACTCCTTCATTGCCTCACCCGCATATGCAGGCTTCCCCCTCAGCCCCACCAAACTCAGCCAGTACCCGTACATCTGAGGCCCGCCGCCCGGCCCGCTCGGAGGGGGCAGCATGCCTACGCCAGTTCCCTAGCTTTGGCCTTCAGGCCTGAAGCGGTGCCCTTTACAGGAACCACAAACCACCTGGTTTTCATGCCCAAAGCCATGGCACAAGAGAGAGAGCAAGCTATTTTTCTGAATCATGTAAACCTGGGTGCGACTGAACTATGAGCTTTAAAAATGAATACGCGAAAAAAAGGAGTTTGAAGGTATTCGGCAAGTCGGCAAAGAAAGCGCAGAGAAAAGCAAGTATGGGAATGGATGAGTGGATGGATTCAAAAAATTATTTCAGTGTGTTTTGCACATTTTGTACACCTTCTCATCTGATTTTCAAAACATGCTCCTCAAAACAGGTGAATAATAACAGAAGGTGCCGGGAAAAATAAATACATAAATATATACATGGCACCCAAACCCCACCCTAAACCCCAAACCCCTCCCTCTCACCTCTAATCTATTTTTCTATATTGCCTTCTAACTTGTGCAAGACACATCTTCGTTTGTAAAGCCACCCCAGTATCCTGGCCACGGCCAAACACATGCACACGCGTCCACGTCGTGATGTTCTGCGCGTCCGAAGTATTCGTACTCCTCCTGGTGTCACTGGTGTGTTTTTCAGTGTTCAGTCACTTAATCGGATTAGAAATGTGGTCGTTACTCACGCTGCATGTGTTCTTGCATGAGCTGCAAAACGTTGATCGGAGAGATGCCTAGATGTTGCTCTTAATGTTTCTGTCATGACACTCGCTGCATTGTTAAAACCTGTCCCCAGCCATAGTGCCTTAAATATTTGAGGTTGTTCATGTTACTACTTATATGAATATATATATATATATATATATATATATATATATATATATATACACAGAGAGAGAGAGAGAGATGTACTGGACTGCAGCACTTGAAATTCAGATCAGTCCGTGCATTCTTCGTGTGTGTATGTTCTCTGTATACGCACAGGTGTATGCTCTCATGCAGAATTTGGCATGGATGTGACGCATTGCACAAACTCTGCAGTGCTTATTTTTAAATGCAGTGTATATCTGAGAATAGTCAGTTACGCTCTTCTGGTCCTTAGTCGGAGGATGGCATGCTTTTGCTGTAGCGAATGCCTGCTGTTCGCTGTTTTAAATGTTCAACGTTTTTGATTTTTTGTTTTTGTTTTGTTACCCCCTCCTTCCTCCACCCGAATGAACTAGTGTACAAAGAGCAAGCATTGATTGAATACTGCTTAATGTTTGATAATCAATTTCTATTTAGTAAAAACTCTTACTACTAACAGTATTTGTACTGTTTAATGAAACTGCAATACAATCTAAATAGTTGTTGATTTTTTTGTTTGTTTGTTTTTTCTGTGTTTTTATTTTTGCGTTTGATCGACTGGGTTGTTTTGAATTCTTCTAGATGTGTAGAAATGTGGTGGGCATGGCTTTGAACTAGACCACGACGACGATAAAAATGCAAATAGGTCTTTGATTCACGGTATGGATTCATCATAGCCTGAGCAGACCCTGCAGTATTTGGTATATATATGAATCTATATATACGGTATATATAATAGAGCTAGTCTATTTAGTGCTGAAGCTTGACAAGGTGTGAGTTTATCGTGTGCAATCCTCTCATTTATGCATGTGTGAAACAGTTTAATGTTATTATTATTATTTTTTCCTGTATTCTGTAATTTGTTCAATGCTTATTGGTGTCGACTGCTTATTTTATACATTCCGTCAGGGAGAAAATATATATGCTTTGTGCATATTTCTATATTTTTGGTTTTATGTTTTGCTGGTCGTGTGAACACTTTTTATTCTTTTTTTTCTCGTTTCCTTTCGAAATGAAGTTGCTTGTGCAGCACCAAAGACTGTAATTCATTTTCTGAGCAAGGTAGCTACTCTCCCTGCATAGACCTCACATATACTGTAGTGATTATAGTCATGGGGTAAATTTCAAAATTGTATTTGAAATATGGCTTAGGTTATGTTTAGCTTTTTGAGCAAGTAATAAGGCGTATCATCTATCTTGAATGTATCATAGATAAGCTGCTATATAATGATTGCCACTTCAGATAGCTGTGAAATTAGGTGTTTGTTTTTTTTCTTAGTCCATATCTGCGTTCGTATTTTTGTATAGTTCTCTCTTATTACCTGAAATAGAAGTGGTTTTGGGTTTAATAGATTTGCTTTCATGTTTGGAGTGTCATTGTAACTACTGTATTGCTGATATTGGACGTTTAGTTGCGTCTGTTCACGTTTCGTGGGGTTGGTGTTGTTTTATTATTATTATTATTATTATTATTATTATTATTATTTTTTGCATCAGTATTTTACTTTACATTAATCGTCCCGGTTCATCACTGCATAATAACGGATGTATCGGTGTAACTTAATTTTCCTGTGTTTACTGTTTTTCTGTTTTCTGCATCATGTTGAAATGTAATAGCTTGCAGAATTGATTTAACTTTTTCAATTATGGCAAAAATTAATATCCACCTTTTGGAGGATTTGTTGATGTCGTTGCTATTAAACAGCAATGTTTAGGGAATTAAGCCCCCGCCCCCCGCCCCCCCTTCACCTCATGCCATTAAGCACTTGGGTCTGAATGCAGCTGGATTGGGCTTCAGCTTGCTGAGCATTTTGAAGAGAATCCAGTGATTTTCTCTCTTTTAAAGACGAGCTGCTGAACTGAGGCCGAGGGCGAAGCTCCTCACAGTCGAGAGCCGCAGTGAAACTCGGCAGCAGCAGGAGAGTGAGCCGCTCACTCTGAGGAAGAACTTCTCGTATTGAGCTCATCCTCATCTTCGTGTGCTATGTTGCGTGATGTTCTCGAGGGCAGTGCTCTCGGGTGTGTGTGTATGTGTGTGTGTGTGTGTGTGTGTGTGTGTGTGTGTGTGTGTGTGTGTGTGTGTGTGTGTGTGTGTGTGTGTGTGCCTTGACTGGGGAGAAGAGGAAGGACACAAACCCACTTTGCAAAAACGACTCTGTTACTCCGGACCAGACCAACACCAGTTCAGACCATTCCAGGGATCAAAATACTCACCAACAGTGCAGTGACCCTCTCACACACACACACACACACACACACACACACACACACACACACTCTCACAGCATGTCCTCAGTCTAACTGTCAGTCAAAAATCTCATATCTCCAGCTTTACAGGAGAAGGGAGAACCCTTCCACGCTTCAGGCCGGTCCAGTCTGCTGTGGCGGACAGGTCGGGTCAGTGTTGCTGCCCCGTCTCTGAGTCTACGTTCCGAAGCCCGATCACAGCCTTTATCAGAACACGCCCCCCCCCCCCCCCCCCCCCAACCACTCCTACTGCCTGATACTAATGATAACAGTGTTTATTATTATTATTATTATTATTATTATTGCTGTAATTTCAGTGGAGGTTAGGTTTTTTTTTGTTTTTGTACATAGTTCTGTTGGTTCAGTCTTCATCAAACCAAACCAGATCAAAGTCTGAAGATCAAAGCAAAGCATATCAATTTAACTATAATAATAATAATAATAATAATGATAATAATGATGAAATTTGGTCACAATGTAAATAAATAACTGGAAGATTCACATCATTCGCAAAAATGGAGATACAAGCTTTTTGAATGACAGCAATGAAATACAACCCTTTATCAATAAATGTGTGTGTTTGCGGGTGTGTGTGTGTGTGTGTGTGTGTGTGTGTGTGTGTGTGTGTGTGTGTGTGTGCGCGGGTGTGTGTGTGTGTGTGTGCGGGTGTGTGTGTACGGGTGTACGGGTGTGTGGGTGTGTGTGTACGGGTGTACAGGTGTGTGGGTGTGTGTGTATGGGTGTGTGTGTGCGCGGGTGTGTGTGTACGGGTGTACAGGTGTGTGTGTGTGTGTGTGTGCGGGTGTGTGTGTACGGGTGTACAGGTGTGTTGGTGTGCGGGTGTGTGTGTACGGGTGTACAGGTGTGTGGGTGTGTGTGTACGGGTGTGTGTGTGCGCGGGTGTGTGTGTACGGGTGTACAGGTGTGTGTGTGTGTGTGTGTGCGGGTGTGTGTGTACGGGTGTACAGGTGTGTTGGTGTGCGGGTGTGTGTGTACGGGTGTACAGGTGTGTGTGTGTGTGTGTGTACGGGTGTGTGGGTGTATTTTGATCCCTGTGAAATGGCATTCACCAGCAGATTTGCCTACACATATCCGTGTTGTTGACTGGACCCGGTTCTCCTGACTGGACCTGCGGTTCGGTTCTCCTGAGTTCTTCTCCCAGTCTGTCCTGACAGCCTGCAGCCCTGCTCTCTGGGGGGTTTGGGAGGTCATTCAGGGTCTCTGTACTAATCTGATGTTGCTACTGTTCACCTCTCAGTGTGACGAGCCGTGCGGCTCTAACGCGCATCGCTGCTGTCCTGCAAAACCCTCCTATCTCCAAGCAGCAGCTTTACAGGAGGAGGAGGAGCCTTAACTTTCAGTGGAAAAGAGTTTATTCCAGGTCCTTCTGGTTTCTGAGGCAGTTTAAAGAACATCTGTCAGATCCTCATCCTGGAGAAGCGTGAAGGACAGGAAAAGTGCAGATAGAAGGTTTTTGCAGGACAGAGATGATCAATATATTATTTTCCACTTCTCACCATCACCTGTCAAAGTTAACTCATACTGCAAGTTGTTCTGGTCTGCTGGGGTCAGGTGCTCAGCTGTTCCTCGCTGGTCTGATCACAGTGTCCAGTTTTTTGCTTTGGGTTCAGTTCTGCTTCTCGGGCTTTGATGCGCCGCTCGTCTCCATGTAGCAGTTTGCACTGTGCAATATCGGACAGTATGAGGAGCGGGGCAGTGTGACCCTCTGGTGTAATGTCTTTACAGTGTGCGATAGTGTATCCTCTCTAGTTCTCAGTGATTTAGGTGACCGAGCCTCTTCTGGAGTTTGTCACATTACGCGGGTTTTCCAGGTGACTATTTTGGTGAGTGTCAAAATAAGATTTATGGTGTAATTGTCAAGATTCACTTTGAATTAAAATCTCTTGCTGCAGTCTCTTCTAAACGTGTGTTTTACTGACCGCGCGTTTATTCCACAACAGCCACAACATTACAACCACGCTTAATCCCAGGTGTTCTGCAGCCAGTGTCCGGGGGTGTGCGGGGCGGCTGGTCTGCACACAGGCTTCAGTCTGGACGAGAACGCTCACAGAACAGCCATAACATTAAAACCACTGACGGCAAACACATATTCACCCTTAGTGTTGGCTACAGGTGACCACACACGTGCACACACACACACACACGCCCAAAGAGGTGAGCAGCCATTGCTCAGGGAGCCAGCACCCAGACAGCAGGGAGGGCCCAACAGTGGAAGCTGTTATCGAACCCGCAACTCTGCCATCAACAGCCTGGTGTTTTAACCACTGAGCCACCACTGCTTTATTATTGATATATAATAATAATAATAATAATAGAGTATTATGGTCTCCATATTGACTTGTAGAGTCTAAGATCTGGATTTTAGTCTATTTAAACTAGCTGAGGCTCTTCAGTAAACAGTGAAGCTCTTCTGGAAGAACTCTGGAGAAGATCGTCTGCTAAACGCTGTAAATATAAATGTATATGTAAATAATCTGCTTCCAGTGGACCTTGTTCAAACCACTGCCACTATTAACATCACCACTATTACCCATCATTCCTCTCAATTCCTCTGAGCATCACTGCCATGACTATATTAATTTATTCTACACCCTGATTATTATATTATGATTATGAATATGCTGCACATCTGAGCAGTTCAGCAGTTTAGGTGGTTCTGTAACTTTTATCAATAATTAATAAATAGTTCTGATCAGAGGAGGACGGGTCGGGTCCCCCCTGTGAGTCTTGGTTCCTCCAAAGGTTTCTTCCTAAAGCTCTGAGGGAGGTTCTCCTGCATGGTGGTCTTTAGCAGCTCACTGGGGGTCTTAGGTTTTCATGTCTTCTTATGTTGTTGATTTTGTGTCTAATCAGATTCTGTAAAGCTGCTTTGTGCCGACACCATCTAAATTAATATATATATATATATTATATTAGATTATAAAAAGCTATACAAATAAATTAAATTTGAAAATTTTTATTCAAATGAACAAATAAAACACACATGATCCCTCGTGGGCTCAAACCCCTACTTCTGGTTTTCAGAGATGGGGGTCTTTTACTTTAGGATGTGTTATCCTGCTGGGATCTACAGAGTAATGGTTTAGGCTCAGGTCCTTAAACCAGCTTCAGGAGCCCCTAAAGTATCAAATAGAAAATGTGCTCTTCAGACCTGAAGCAGTCAGATCTCAGGTGAATCTCTGCTCCCTCTGTTTGATCCTTCAGTGCTTTTCTCACTGCTGCTGTTTTTGCTGCCAAGCAAAATAAACCCAGCCCACAATGCCCTTCTTCCCCTGCCCTGCACCGGAGACGCGGTTCTCCATGTTCTCCACAAGAGGTCGCCAAATCTCAGGTACAGCCCAGGTGCGCGGGCTGCTGCAGGCTCTGCTGTGCTGGTCGGATTACAGCGCCTTCAGTCGGGCTGAGGGACGGGTCCGCAGCCCAGCCAGTCCGGAGTCTGTCACTCAGCGCAGCGGCGGGGATGGGGGCGCGGAGCTGATCGGTGTCCGGTGGCTGCGGCGCTGCTCGGACCCCGTTTTTCTCGGCGCTGCGGCTGCAGAGTATGAGCGAGCGCAGAGCGGAGCGCGCATGGCGGTCGGAGTGAGGAGGGAGCGCGCGGAGCCAGGCGGGTTCAGCCGCTGCTGGAGCCCCGGAGCCGCACCGCTGCTGCTGCTGCTGCTGCTGCTGCTGCACGGCTGCACGGGGGCTACCACAGGTAAGCGCGAGCGGTGCATTGAATTGCATTGAATTGGGAGAGAAATCTGCGGAGCACAATGTGTGCAAAGTTGTAAGAGGGGGTGAAAGGAGCTCCAGCAGAGTGATGCATGGGTGTGTTTGTGCCTCTGTCAGTGTTCTGCATTTAAACACTTTACCTACTCTGCATTTAATGGGCTGTGCTGTTAACTGGGCCAGCTGGTCATAGTGGGCACTTCCAGAAGCTCTGCTTTGCTTGGTTCTTTTAAAATGAGCGAATCCTGTAAATAGACTCAGTGCAAAGGTGAAAACAGTGGCTTTGTCACCCTGGCTCTGTAGCATGCATGTCCTATATGACCATATGACCATATGGCACACTGCCCCCTGTGCACTGATGGCCCATTGTAATTGTGCTGTAGCTGAACCCACACTCAAGCCTAAGGAATCAGCTGCTGCCTGTTTCTCTGCAATGCCTGAATCCCAGCTTCCAGCCCTGGATCTGGTTCCCTTCTAGCGTGGGAGTGAGCCGAGCCGAGCCGAGCCGAGCAGAGAGGGGCTCTGCAGCACTGCTTTGTCCTTCCAGCTCGAGTGCACTGGCAGAGCGGGGGGCTTCTCAGCAGCTTGCACATACGTGGATGCAGTGCAGTGAGGCGGATCTGAATGGAGTGTGGAAGACCACTCTGCTGGTCTCGGGCTCGGTGCTGCACTGCCGGGCTCTGAGACACTTGATGCAGTTCAGGAAGGGCTCGGCTTTTTGGTGCACTGAGGTGTGAGGTGTGTTGGAGCACGGAGCCATGCAGGAATACAGAGTAGTGTGAGCGGTCAGTGATGGATGCTCGGATCAGCACTGAAGTGACTGTGCGATGTGACTCTGTGAGGGCTGTCACGATGCCATGTGCAGAATCACTACACCTGATATCCAGCTGAATGTTTTTCTTTTCCCCGTCTCTCAGCAGTGAGAGGGTTCTACTGTAGAAGCTCCAGATCTCATCAGAACAGATGAAGCAGCTGAACATGAATCCAGTAAAAAGGAGAAACAAGAGCTTCTCATTCTGAAGAAAGAAAATAGTGAGATCTTGTCGGTGAGCTAGTCTGAAGAACAGAGCTCAGTTCCTCCAGGGTTCTCCTGGACGCCCCCCAGTCCAGCCAGCACAGCGTGGAGGATGTGTTCAACTCCATCAGCAGCAGCAGCAGCAGCAGCTCACCTGATTTACCATCATTAAGCCCTGATTTACCACCAAACCAGGTGTTGATCTGAGGAGAGCTCTAAATAATACTAGACTCCATGAGGAGAACTTTGGAGATGTTCTAATGATGAACACAGTGATGGAGAACCTCCGCCACTTTCTGTAGGAGTGTTATTATTAGTGTTTATTCTAATATCAGTGATTTACTTGATTTTCCTACAGGAGAGTAAATCTACACTCTCTGCTCTGAAACACTGAAAGCTGAAAGTGTAATCCTCTCCAGCACTTATCAGTCTGAGATATGGGCCTAAACATCTGTGCTCAGTCTATATGTAACGATACTGATATGATCAATACTGAATTAGTATTATTAATGCTTACATCTAATTTACCTGTCCCCCTTATTTGGCCACGCCCACTTTCACAAGTTCGTTTCTTCCTCTCTTGTGTAGAATTTCTGGTCATTTGGTATCAGATTTAGGGACGTATGGTATCTGACGTGGACGCTGTCTGAAGGAGGCAGGCTAACGTTATGTAGAGCTAACTAGCAGCAGCAAGTCCAAAGATGAAGAGGACCTGCATCTGGGGTTGAAGCTGCTAACTTTAAATCCTCCACCCAAACGTCCGTACGTCTGCTCTGACCGTCCTGTGGAGGAGAAACTCGGTTCTGAAGCTCTGGTGAAGCTCCAGATGTGTTGGGTGTTTTTGAGGCGATCAGATAGGACATTAGCCTGAGAGCTAACCTCTGAACCGGAACCGAGCCATTTCTCTGGGTGAGGATGTTCTGGTGTTGGTTTCTCCACAGAGCGGTTAGAGCAGGCGTACGGACGTTTGGGTGGATGTTTTAAAGACGCAGGTCCTCCTCTTTGGAAGGTGGAGGATGGAAGTTCTATGGCGCTCCGCGGTGCTCCCGTCTTTCTGTGTTGAGTCCGTAACTCTTACTGTGACTCTACCTGAGCGTGTTTCACTGTGTGTTTATCATGTTATAATCGTAATAAACTGATCTGTGGTAGCATCGGACCTCCAACCACAGCGCCAACAAAGAAGCTCCACATTTGATAATGGAAAATAAGGTGGAGCGTCAGAAAGACGTGTCCACATGCCGTCTGTGTTGGTGTACCTGAATCAGGAACTGTAAGTGCTGAAGGAGGAAGGAAAGCTTGGAGACTTTCTGGAGTGTGTGTGGACCCTGCTGGTGTGCTTCCAGAAGAGCCGAGCCGTATGCAGGGCACAGAAACAGAACTGGGTCATGGTGCTGAGAGGGCTGTTGGAGATCAGCTAGATTCTCGAGAAAACTCAGAGGATAACAGCCTGATATATAACTGCTCCAGAAAGGGGAACAGTGGATGATCAACTGAACTCAGGTGTGCGGTACTGAACGCAGGTGTGCGGTACTGAACGCAGGTGTGTGGTAATGAGCTCAGGTGTGTGCGGTACTGAGCTCAGGTGTGTGTGGTACTGAACTCAGGTGTGTGTGGTACTGAACTCAGGTGTGTGTTACTGAACTCAGGTGTGTGCGGTACTGAGCTCAGGTGTGTGTTACTGAACTCAGGTGTGTGCGGTACTGAGCTCAGGTGTGTGTGGTACTGAACTCAGGTGTGTGTGGTACCGAGCTCAGGTGTGTGTGGTACCGAGCTCAGGTGTGTGTGGTACTGAGCTCAGGTGTGTGTGGTACTGAACGCATTGTGTAGATGTTGGAGCTGATGTAGATACACCTCTAAACTCGTCATTTGGCGACGTCTCCACAAACGGCTGCAGAAGCAGGATTAGAGTTACCCAGCGCTGTAATTAGAACGGGACGTGTGACTGATTGGGTGGAACAAAAGCTCACCAGGGTTCAGAGAGCGGCCTTTTGTGGAGAAGATTGCTCTACATTTTGGGGCCTCGGCTAAACTCACTGAGTCCACTGAGGACTGCTGTACCTTCAGCTCTTTCTTCCCACCCGGCTCTGCTGGTGTTGTGGAGGACTGGAGCTCACACAGTCTCTCTAGGATATCAGTGCTTGTGGTAAATCTGAATAAGCAGGGTATTCTCACAAGCATTTCTTTCCTCACATAGATTTCCTGTTTGTGATCCACTCCAGAGAAGATCGGTCTGAAATAATCAGACCTGTTGAGGCACGGCCTCCTCTAGACCTTTGAAGGTGTCCTGCTCTGGTGCCTGGCACTAAAGACTAACGTTAGCAGCAGATCCTTTAAGTCCCATAGGTTTTGAGGTGGGACCTCCATGAGCATCACTGAGCCATGGGCGTCCATGACCCTGTCACCGGTTCACTGTTTGTCCTTCCTTAGAGCACTTTTGGTAGGTATTGATTAGGGTTGTAATGGTCTGAGATTTTCACTGTATGATAACCATAAATTTTCATACCACACTACTTTCATACCACACTACACACTATAACAACGGTATGCAACCCTAGTACTGACCACTGCATACCGGGAACACCCCACAAGACCGGATGTCTGATGTTCTGGAGAGGTTCCGACCCAGTCATTGTCTAGAACATTCTTGTCAAAGTGTCTCAGATTCTTACGCTCAGCTTCCAACACATCACCTTCAAGACCTGACTAACATGTAGATCCACCTCCTGACCAGAGCCTCTGGAACCAGGTCTTCAGTGTTCTTCACTTTAGATGTCAGTGGTTCTAATGTTATGGCTGTTGTGGTCCATGTGTGATTTTAGAGTATGAAGAAGGTTGAAACATTTAGAGCTTTTGGGGACCTGGAATGTCTTTGATGATCAAGAGTGTTGTGAGAAAGATAATAATTAATAAATAAATAATAAAAAAATTCACTGTCTGCTAGAATTTGCTCAGTTATTAGTCAGAAGAGCTCTGGAAAAACATATTTATCAGAAATTCACACAGAATCTTCAACCGCTGTCTCTAATATCAGATGTGCCGAGAACCTCCAGCTTTACTCACGTTCAGACCTCCAAAGTTCATTCTCAGAATCTGCTTCTCACCATTCAAGCAGGATGTAGAAGTAGAGGGTTGGTCAGGGTCCACTGCAGCCATAGTGCACCGTCCCTCATGTGACTCTCTAACATAGGTAATAAACATAATGGGTGGGAAGCTGCTAGCACAAGCATGGCCCTTAATTAGCATCCTCTACCATCTGCCCAGGATTACCCTCCCACCGCTTTCCTCAACATCCATACAGAACAGCAGCAGCACACGCAGAGAGTGGGTGGTGGGACTGCAGGCCTTTTTATTTACAGCAAGATGCCAGCCAGGCTACGAAGAACTCGCAGAACGATAAATACACTATATGTCCACATGTTTGTGGACACCCCTCCGAATGAAGGCATTCAGCTACTTTGAGTTGCACCCATTGCGGAGCGTGAGCTGTCCAGTTAGACACAGTCAGCGTAGTCAGACCTTCTGATAGTAATATTCCTTCTGGTGTCGCATGGGTGCAGCATTAGCCAGTCTCCCGTTCAGATCATTACCTGCTTCTTACCTAGACTCCACTCTTTTGGGACTGATTGAAGGCAGTGTACAATCAGACTGAGAGATCAGATTCTCATGTCTCAGAGATTGGATCTTCTGCTGGAGGTGATCTGATAAGCAGGTGAGGGAGAATCCATCAGGTGTTCCTCTAGAATTTAGGATATTCTCTTTTAGTATGTAAGGTTGAAGCTTTGCCAGCCGTTACAGCGGTGTGTGTGTGTGTGTGTGTGTGTGTGTGTGATCACTTTGTCAGAATAAAGGAGACTCAGGGAAAGGTTCTAAGCAGTGTTGACTCCCTGGGATAGAGAGATGAGAGGATAGAGAGTGTTCTAAGCACAAAGGAAGTGGATCTTCTAAGATTAAAAAGCCTGGGTGTCTGTCCTGATAAAAGCATGGCTGACCTCTGATCACTGCCTGACAGGAGTGTGAGGTGCAGGAGCAGCTTTGAGGAGCCGCTGAATCTCAATGTAAAGAAAGAACATGATGAGGATCAGCTATGGCGCCCAAATATGCTAAGATTCATTTTAGGCATGCCAATGATATCAGGCAGATAACTGGCAGAGCTGACTAGCGGGTGGATCTTCATGGCTACTAGGTAGGGCCACATGATACTGGGGGGAAACTGGCATTGCTATATATGTATATAATATCATAATATGATTAGTACATATTTGTGGGACAGTTCAATTGTGTTTATAAAATGAACATGCGGGGGTCTGTGGAGTTTTTACACAGGAAGTGTTTGAGAACCCGAGCTGTTCAGTGTAAAAGTTCTTTAGGGAAACAGAAGCGGCTCTAAATAACACTGTTTTTTTTTAATATCTCACTCTGCCCAGAGTGTTCACTAACCCAGACATGTGTGCTGAGTTACCCCAGACTCTGGAGCTCCTGTTCCATGCAGTCCAATACTTTAACGGCCCACTCTTACAGAACGTCCAGTGCAGTGGTTAGACTGAATGGTAGTTAAATTGCTACAGTTTGCATGATCAAAGAGAGAGAGAGAAAGAGAGAGAGTGAGAGTGAGAGAGAGTGAGAGAGAGAGAGAGAGAGAGAGAGAGAGAGAGTGAGAGAGAGAGAGAGCAGATGGTTTCTCATTTCTGTCTCTGCCAGAGTCAGTGTCATACTTTAGCATGGCCCGTTATTTTAATAAATGGGATTGGCCAGCAAAGCTGGTGTCCTATCTCTCTCTCTCTCTCTCTCTCTCTCTTTCTCTCTCTCTCTCTCTCTCTCTCTCTCTCTCTCTCTCTCTCTCTCTCTTGCTCTCTCTCGCTCTCTCACATTTATAGTAGGACATCTGCAGCCTGCAGCAGAGCCTGTCTCCCTTCAGACTAATGTGATTTTAAGAGGGAGCAGAAGACATGGGGTCTTTCTCAAAATCCATCACTGCAGAACAGTGTTAACACAGTGCCTGTCTCGCTCCTCTCCACCAGTCTGAGAGCAGATCGGTTCTCATATTCAGGCTACAGCTGCAGCAGGATCTGTCGGTGCCCTCCATCCAAGTATTGGGGCTCATTCAGGGTTTTTAAAACGAGTTTCTCCTGCTTTTGTTGGAGTAACTGTCTCTACTGTCCAGTGATCACCACCCCACCTCATCATCCCCAACTCATCCCAACAGTACTGGATGGAGCTCCTCCACCATCATTCCAGAGAGCACAGCTCCACTCCTCCACAGCTCCTCAATGTCAGCAATTGAGTTCAAATCCCATAGTTCTGTCAGTCAGGTGTGCTGTTCTGTACGGATATCTAACGGATTAGCGGTCTGCAGATTAACCTTGTTAACTTCAGCTCATTCTGAGGGACGGTTGTTGAATGTAGCGTTAGTGAACCTGTGCTGCTTTAAGATGCTTCTCTTACTTATTTAGCTCTTCAGTGAAGAGTGTCGGCAAAAGGGGTCATTGATTCTGTAGACGTTACTGAGGGACTACAGTGAGTAGACTAGACGGAGACGGACTTATAGGATAATACATATAGAGAGTAATTGTAGTGCTCGTGTACTGCTGCAGAATCCAAACACAGGAATCATCCATATACAGCATTCTGAGTAGAGCGGTTCACTTTAGCCTCGTGTGTTTGATCTATATTCTGATGTGAGTGGGCAGAGCAACGCCTACACCACCGACACCCACTCACACTAAAACTGTCTCCTGTTCAGATGCAGCGTTTCTCCAAATTCAGAATGAACAGCAGATCCTCTGCCTCAAAAAAATCCACAGATTTATTTGACGCCTCAAACATGTAGAGCATCGTTAGCACAGGTTCAAGTTTTTAAGTTTATTTGTCATTTGCTCATCATGTCGGGACATTGCATTGAAGTGCATAGGGTGTATATATATATGAAGGGCATATATATATATAAATATATGTAATAAAAACAGTGCAAACATAACAACAATAAACAAAATAAGATAAGTCAAGTGAAATATACGGAATAACTAAAATATAACACCATAAAGGAATATACACAAAATATACAGGAGGGATGTAGACGTATTATGTAGAAATGGGTCAGATTAGTAAATCGTCAGGTTAGGAAGATTACACTGTACAAAAACTGATTTGGGGAATCTGAACCACTTTGCAGGAAGAAGCAAAAACATGCCAGGCCAACAGATTCCACTCTGATCTGGTACCAACAAGCTTCTCTGTTTCCTGAACCAGCAGTTCTGTGTGGCTGCTTGATGAGTCTTGCATATCAGGGCCTATGAGCAGCACTCCCATATGCAATTCCTAAAACCTTCCCATTGGCTCCTGGCATTATTTATTTGCATATTGGGCATCTCTCTACACCCCTCCACTAACCATTAGCATGTAGTTATTCCCCACAGGCCACCTTCTCTTAGGTCTGCAGTTGTATCTTGTGTGTAATGGTAGACTGCCTGGCCTCTGTGCCGTAGGCTTTAAGCACAAGTTACCGTTTTCTGAATTGCTGAGTGTGACGCTGCGGTCCTGTCCACTGCAGTGTCCACTCCTCTCAATTTTGTGGCAGATGATTTAAACTAGAAACAATTCTCATTTCTCCAAACATACCTTTGGTGAATGTGAGTCTCTTTTTTTTTTTTTACTTCATCAGTCTTTTCTGAAGTGTCTGGGCTATTATACAGTGAGTCCAAGAAGTATTTGATCCCTTGCTGATTTTCTTCGTTGGCCCACTAATAAAGACATGATCATTCTATACTTTTAATGGTAGATGTATTCTTACATGGAGAGACAGAATATTAAAAAGAAAATCCAGAAAATAAATCTAAGGAATATATATTAATTGATTTGTATTTCATGGAGTGAAATAAGTATTTGATCCCTTAGTATTCATTAGCAGTTCTGGCTTTTACAGACCAGTTAGACACTCCCAATCAACTTGTTACCTGACCTGAAGCCACCTGTTCTCACTAATCACTTGTGTGAAAAACACCTGTCCACAGAATCAGACAGATCACACAGATTTCAAGTCTCCAACATGGGTAAAACCAAAGAGCTGTCACAGGACCTCAGAGTCAGAATTGTTGACCTTCACAAAGCTGGAATGGGCTACAAAAAGATTTGTAAGGTGTTGGATGTGAAAGTAACAACTATTGGTGCAATTATCAGAAAGTTTAAAGAGTATAACATGACAATCAACAGACCTCGGCCCGGTGCTCCAAAGAAGATTTCGCCTCGTGGGGTGGCAATGATGCTGAGAACAGTCAGAAATCGTCCTGCAACCACTCGGCAGGAGTTAGCAAATGACCTGAAGGCAGCTGGGACCACAGTTTGCAAGGAAACAATTGGCAACACTTTGCGCAACAATGGATTCACATCCTGCAGTGCCCGAAAGGTACCCCTGCTGAAGAGAGCACATGTGGAGGCGCGCCTCAAGTATGCCAATGATCATTTGAAAGATGAACCAAGTTATTGGGAGAAGGTTTTGTGGTCAGACGAGACCAAAATTGAACTTTTTGGCCTCAACTCCACCCGCCATGTGTGGAGGAAGAAAAATGCTGCCTATGACCCCAAGAACACTGTGCCCACCGTCAAGCATGGAGGTGGAAGCATAATGTTTTGGGGGTGTTTCTCTGCCAAGGGTACAGGGCTACTTCACCGCATCACTGGGAAGATGGATGGAGCCATGTACCGCACAATCCTGAGGGACAACCTCCTCCCCTCTGCCAGGGATCTGAAAATGGGCCGTGGTTGGGTCTTCCAACATGATAACGACCCTAAACATACAGCAAAGGCAACAAAGGATTGGCTCAAGAAAAATCACATTAAGGTCATGGAGTGGCCCAGCCAGTCGCCAGACCTCAATCCGATCGAAAATCTATGGAGGGAGCTGAAGGTCAGAGTTGCCAAGCGACAGCCCACCAACCTTCATGATTTAGAGAGGATCTGCAAAGAAGAGTGGGCCAAAATTCCCCCTGGTGTGTGTGCTAAACTTGTGGTTAACTACAACAAACGTCTCACCGCTGTGCTTGCAAACAAAGGCTTTGCCACTAAGTATTGAGTGTGTTTGGCAAGAGGGATCAAATACTTATTTTCCTCATTGAAATACAAATTAATTAAAATATATTCTTTAAAATTATATTCTGGATTTTTGTCTTGATATTCTGTCTCTCCATGTTAGAATATATCTACCATTAAAAGTGCAGAAGGATAGTGTCTTTATTAGTGGGCAAACAAAGAAAATCAGCAAGGGATCAAATACTTCTTGGACTCACTGTATATATTTCCTGTAGATTGTTTTGCATTCCTCAGATGTTGACTTTTACAGGTAAAGGTTCTTTACCACAGCTTCTGGATCAGCTCAGCCTACTTGCAGGTTCCTTCGTCTCTCTAGTCAGCCCTTATATCTGAGAGTTTTCTTGGTCTTCCAAATCTTGCCTTGACTCCTACAGTTCCCCTCAGCTGCCATTTCTTAATGCCTTTTCTAAAAGTAGCTTTTTTATAGCCTTCTCTGCTTCTCTGCTATTAGGCATCACACTGAAGTGCAGCTGAGATTTCTTCCCTTCTGTGCTGGATCTCAGTGCTGCATCCTTCACAATCCATGTCCCTCATGGATATTTTATTGGATGGCCCTAAGAATGAAAACCTGTCCAGAGTTTTCTTAGTATTCTGTAGTTAGTCCCAAAATATCCCAGGGCACAGTTTCTACCTTTAGACACATTAGTGCAGATGACTTCAGTAGGCCAACTCCGTTCCAGCTCTGCCAGCAATGAGAATTCCTGTAAAGCAGGTCTGTAGATCAGTAGAAGCTGAGCTGAATTATGTTCGATCTAAGGCCACAGTTATCCATACTTCTGTCTGTTTGAACACGTAGGAAAGCTCTGTATCAACCTCCAGAGTGGACTTATGTAGACTGAGCCAGCAAATGCAGATCTAATTGCAGGCTTATCACACTGCTGTAATGCTATCATGCCTGTTTAAAAGGCTGCTGTGTCTGTGCAGCTGTTGCAGGTGCCTGAGCAATTCATCCGTCTCGGAGCATATGCTCAGCTCAGAGGCAGAATGAATATAATTTAGCAGTTCATACAACAGAATCATTTACTACTCTGGACACTACACGTCCACATGTTTGTGGACACCCCTTCTAATGGCCAGAAGAATATTGCCAATAGAATAGGACTCTCTTGAGCAGATCATCATGACCCTATTGGCTCCATGCTGCCTAATGCCAGGCGTGGGCTAGAGGAGTATAAAGCCCCCCAGCATTGAGGAGCTGTGGAGCAGTGGAGGAACTGTGTTCTCTGGAGTGATGGTGGAGGAGCTCCATCCAGTACTTTTGGGATGAGTTGGGGATGATGAGGTGGGGTGGTGATCATCCACCCAATATCCTGATATCACTAACGCTCTTGTCACTGAATGCAATCAAATCCTCACAGCAGATCTCCTCCTAAAATCTGGGATCTGACAGTTACTCCAACAATAGCAGGATCAACTCTTTTAAGACCCTTAATTTCAGAAGAAACAATGAACAGGTGTCCCATTACTTTTGTCCGTATAGTGTATTGTATTTGAGAAATTGATCTTTCAAAACAAATAAACAATTCATTGTGATTGATGTGTGTGTGTGTATGTTAGCTTTATCATTCCCACCGCTCTAATGGAGGACACCCAGTATTCCCATCTAACAGCTAGTTGATCTAATCTGATCTAATTTGTCAATATCAGTGTTTATCAGTTATTGAAGTTTAATATCAGGAGTCTGAATCAGGAAGGCTGTGGACGCTGCATCATATCCCTGCATTAGAGAAATACTGCAATATCTCAGCATTTTGTGGAGCTCAGCCAGAAACATGTCACCCTCAGTAGGTCACCCTCAGAGGGGCCAGATTGATGAGCTTGACCTTATTAAATTCACAGATCAGACATATTTGGAAGGCCGTGGTCAGCTAGACTCGTTCACTCTCAGCTGGGTTGCTTTCAGAAGGCTCGATTATGGGAGTCAAAGAGGAGCCTACGTGCGGCACAGGCCTGGCGGTCTGCACACACACATGATCTATAGAGCGGGGACTCGACGGAGGCACACAGGCGTGCAGGCGCTGAACCATACAGCGTCCTTTTTAATAAATAGCTGAGCTAGCCCCTTATTTCACCTCTTCAGCAGTCCGAGGAAACCATCGATCTGCTGCAGGCTGGTTTTCTGGCCGTGTCTCTCAGGACCTGAAGCACAGGGCTGAGGCTGAGGTTGTGGATGTGTGAGAGGACTCACTGTGGTACGCGCTGATACACTCTCTGACTGAGTGATGATGAGGGAGGGAAAATCTCTCTTTAGCCGTTTATTTGAAGGCTTTCTTCCCTTAAAAAGTAAAAAAAGCTTTTGATGGAGGAAGAAAGTCGTGCTGATTAAATTCAGGATTTCAAAATTCATTAAATTCATCATTTAAAAAGCAATACAACAGATGATTTTATTAGTCTTTATTAGTAAAATGAGTGAACTGAGTAATGGAGGTATGAACTTTGGAACGTTATGCTACAAGCAGGTCCTACACCTGACATCTCTTTATTTGATTTGATTATTTGATTATTTGATTGACTGATTTGTGTTTTTTCTGCATTTTATTAATTTTTTAACCGATTTTTTTTATTCAAACTGATGTTTTATGTTCTAAACCATCACATTACTAATGTTCACAATATATGCAGATGATTTACATGCTCTCTCCCATCTTTTTAAGAAATAAAGGGAATTAGTAAGTAGTCTTGCTGCAGTAGATCTTGGAGCATTGCTTTTAGAAGGATTTGATTGCATTCAACCTGAGAGAGAGAGAGAGAGAGAGATAGAGATAGAGAGAGGGAGAGGGAGAGAGAGAGAGCAGGTTCTAAAGTGTTGGATGATAAGTTCTGTCACCCCAACTTATCCCAAAAGTACTGGATGAAGCTCCTCCATCATCATTCCAGAGAACACAGTTCTTCCACTGCTCCACAGCTCCTCAATGCTGGGGGGCTTTATACCCCTCTATCCCACGCCTGGCATTAGGCAGCATGGAGCCAATAGGGTCATGATGTTGATCTGCTCCAGAGAGTCCTATTCTATTGGCAGTACTTCTTCTCTACAGGGACTAGACAAGCTGTGTGTGTGTATTTGCACATCTGTGTCAGCAATGGGTGCAGCTTAAAGTAGCTGAATACCTTCATTAGAAGGGGTGTCCACAAACATTTGGACTACTGCTCAGCATATCAGTGTTTACATCAGTGCATCTGAGCGGATCAGTGGATGTGATGGATGGTCCCCCCTTGTGAGTCTTGGTTTTTGTTAAAGCATCAGATTGTGAAAAGTGTTTTACACATAAATGTGACCTGACGACATCCAGTGCATCAGATCAGGACATCCATAGAAAACTGTGAGAGACCTGAGACTGAGTCTGAACATCACACAGCCAGAGATCCCAGACTGAGGTGGCTCCTCCTGCTGCAGCCCACAGTAGAGTTTTCCTTAAATAGTTACTATAGTAGCTTATATAAATGTGTGTCCTCTCTCCACTGAGAGTGTGCATTAGGGTGTAGTGGAACAAAGGACGAGGGCGGTCTGAGGTGTTGGGCTGACAGTAGAGGAGAGTGGGTAGTGTGTTACACAATGCACTCAGCTTCTGGCCAGAGGTTTACAACAAAGACTTACTGGAAACAGCGAAGGTCAGAGTGTCCCTTTGTCCCATTCTTCACTTAGTAGGAACTGACACACTTTCCATTTCCCTGGAGTGTTTGCATCTGTGTGTGTGTGTGTGTGTGTGTGTGTGTGTGTGTGTGTGTGTGTGTGTGCTCACATTCAGCAGCTAAAGTCACTGTAACCCGTGTTCTTTATTTTAATTTTTTCTAGTATTCTTTATTCAGTGTGTTCACTGGAGCTGCTGGCTTTTCTACACTGTGACATCCTCTTGAATTCTAAATACAAAAGTCTAAATATCGAATATTTCTAATTTTGAGATCACTTAACTTATTTCTTACTTATTTTTTATGTCTTTTAGGGGTTTTATCTACTAATTGTGGTCTTGGTGCTTGTGTCACACCACAATACGGTGCCATAATATGGTAATGATCAAACCAATGGTCAGACCTTCATCACTAAACCGCCACCAAGTCAGCTACCTCCAGGTTCGGACACAGCCAGTATGTGTAGCACTTTGGGAACAATGTTTTTAGATGTTAAGACAGATGTCTGAAAGACTCCAGAAGGTTAAGGACAAATTCTCAACAGCAGCTGAATGATGTAAATAAATAGTTTTTATAGTCTGTAGTTTCTTCAGGATGAGTCAGACCCTCAACAAACATTAGAACAGAGAACCTAGTGTATCTGCACATTTACCAGTCTTTAGAATCAGCTGGACTAATTAATGATCAGAGTTTAGGAGAGGTGCCAGGATACGCTTTCATTTCTGAGCAGATCTGTCAGAGAGCCTCCATTTAAAACTTTGTGCTTTCCCTGTGTGATACACACCTCATGTTCTCCAGATGTAGTAAAAGTGTGTATCTCAGTGAGATACTGATGGTGGAGTGGAGAATACCTCTTCTCGGTCTGTTTCTCCCTCTGATGTTCTCTGTCAGTGCCTATAGATCGGCAGCGTTGTTACCCCAGTATGACAGCTGTGTTTCCAAGCATCTTAGCATGTGATGATCCCTGAGGTTGATGGTGCGTGATGTTTTTTAACAGTGGTGGAGAAACTGAGCAGAGTATTGACAGACTCTCTGAATCACATTTCAGATGGAAGCCTGCTGAATCCTGAATAGCCAGGTTTTTTTTAGAGGCTGTAGCCTGTAATACACTGTGGCGATTTTAGCATCACAATCAATATCAGCTTTTTGGCTGCTCTTTCCTTTTGGCAGAAAATGAGATAAAGTTAAACTGTTATCTTTAATAGCTCTCTTCATCTAACCAACCCCACCACACCTCCAGACCGGAGAGCTTGGCCAAAGCTCTATTAAGTAAGCTCAGTGTCAATACTCGCTGACGAGATTCATTTTATAGAGCCTCGAATTAAGTGGACGGGGAAACTGCCGACTCGTAACAGTGCTGGCTGGAAGATCAGTGCAATCATCCACAGAAATGCGAAGGCTGGAGCTTTTAGCCTTAGAGATCACACAGCCAGATGGATGGGGTTCATGTGTTTGAGTAAAGCAGACTCAGGGTATCTACGCACTGACCACTGAATACTGGGAACACTGGGTACTGGGAGCTGCTGCTGTTTTGGAGATGTTCTGAGCCAATCGTCTAGAACATCACAGTTTGGTTGTCTCAGATTCTTACGCTCAGCTTCCAACACATCAGCTTGGAACTGACTGTTCGTTTGCTGCCTAATATGTAGATCCACCACCTGACAGGAGCCTCTGTAGACAAATATAACTAATGTTCTTCACTTCAGCTGTCAGTGGTTTTAATGTTGTGGCTGAATGATGTGGAGTATTCATCACCTAGAGCTTACAGCACTACTACAACACAAATATCAACACAGATTCATGTCTACGGTGAGAAGAACCATCTGTGAAGTGGGCTATCATAGTCTGAGCATTAAAGTTTGTTGCGGCAGTTCTTAAAGAGGACCTCCATAATAATCGAAAGAAGTGATAAGAGCTAAGTTGGCTTTGGCTCGTCTTTAGCTTCTCCAGGATGAGTCAGACCCTCAGCAAACAATGGAGCTTTTCACTGTATCTGCAAATTAAATGGAGCCTTTGGAATCAACTGGGCTAATTAAGGAACAGAGTTTAAGAGAGGTGTAATGATACACTTTCATTTCTGAGGAGCTTCAGTGCTTAGGCGAGTTGTTGGAAAAAGAGTCTCCATTGAAATAGCAGGTCTGATTTCCCTGTGGATACACACCTCATATGCTCCATATGTAATGAACGTGTGTATTTAAGAGGGATGCTGATGGTGGAGTGAGAAGTCTCAACCTGCTTTGATTCATCCACTGTGCTGAACTGTAAACCCACCTCTTCTTGGCCTGTTTCTCCTTCTGATGTTCTCCGGACTCGATTCTGTTCTTGAAAAAGGTCACTTGTGAATGATTACCATTCTTGGAGTTCCTGACACTAAGACCCCCCCTGTTCAACCCCCTTCATGTTGGATTTCTGATGTTCTGACCTTTGCTTTGTTGTGTTTATTTTTGTTGTTATTTGTGTTAAGCTGTACCTGCCAGCCTCGGCATTGACCCCGGCCCGCTGTAATGATGAGGAGTAGGTTTAGTCCTAATAAAGACACTCTGCAGCCACAGCCTGCCTCACACTCATCATTTCAAAAACAGAGTACAGTACGATGCAAAAGATTTAGACACCTAATGTCATTATTCTAAAGAGGGTTCTACTGTAGAAGCTCCAGATCCCACCAGAACAGATAAAGCAGCTGAACATAAATCCAGTAAAAAGGAGAAACAAGAGCTTCTCATTCTGAAAAAAGTAGTGAGATCTTGTCGGTGAGCTAGTCTGAAGAACAGAGCTCGGTTCCTCCAGGGTTCTCCTGGACGCCCCCCAGTCCAGCCAGCACAGCGTGGAGGATGTGTTCACCTCCATCAGCAGCAGCAGCAGCAGCAGCAGCAGCTCACCTGATTTACCATCATTAAGCCCTGATTTACCACCAAACCAGGTGCTGATCTGAGGAGAACTCTAAATAATACTAGACTCCAAGTGAATCATAGTCCCTCCCAGATATAGTTGGGGATGTCAGAGAGATGTGTGCAGACTGGTAAGAGGAGGCAGTATGGACTGATGCCAGATGCTTCCCAGACATCCTGCATACGATCTCACTTTCTCCGATTCGGAAATGTGATACTGAGCAGTCCTGCCCTGCCTCTCCTCGAAGGTGACACTGACTTAACTGTTTCTCCTCTGCACAAAGTTTTAGGGTTCATTTGTCTGAATGCTGTGAATGATGTGTATTGGTGTGTTGTAGGGTCTATACAATAGTGACAGAACGACTAGAACTGCTGATCTCCTGGGATTTTGAGCACAGCAGTCTCTAGAGTTCCTCAGAATGGTGGAATAAAGAAAACACATCCAATGAGCAGCAGTTTTGCAGTTCTACAGGCAGAAACACCTTGTTGATTAGAGTGGGTCTACAGAGAATGGTCAGACTGGTTGGAGCTGACAGAAAGGCTACAGTAACTCAGAAACGAGAGCAGAACAGCATCTCAGAATGAACAACACCTCCACCCTTGAGGAGGATGAGCTACAACTGGGAGATGTGGGTTCCTAATAAAGTGCTCAGTGAATGTCATTTTAACTACTTTCTCTTCAAAGAGACGCTTCTTTAAAAACAGGGAAACTCCTGAAATTCTGTGGAGATGAAATTTATGTATTCTTTTTTTCACAGATGACTCAAATTATGAGGCGTCTGGATCATCTGTGTCATCTCTGGACCAAGCCACCCTGGCCACCTCTCCTCATCATCCAACTGGTTTGCTTATGATTGATGAGAATCCCATTTCAGTCATCAAGTCAGATCCTACCAGTCTGTCAAAGGG
Source organism: Salminus brasiliensis (assembly GCF_030463535.1). Lineage (NCBI taxonomy): Eukaryota > Metazoa > Chordata > Actinopteri > Characiformes > Bryconidae > Salminus > Salminus brasiliensis. The sequence goes on from NC_132890.1 coordinate 488,054, forward strand.
CATCCGAGAGGAACCAGCCTTCTCCTCCATACTGACTCTACTGACCGACACGGCTGCACAGCCTCAGAGCCCTCCTCATTCAGGGTCCACTTTGGAAAGCCCTGTTAGAACTGACAACGTAACCAACCATTCACCTTCAGATGGTCCAATTCAGAGAGCAGAGCCATCCTTTAAGTTACCCTCTTCCTCTGCAGTGGTGCTCGGCGGGAACCAGTCCTCTGTCTCAGGTTTGGTGTTCAGTATCAATGCTTTTACCAGTCCAAACCATAACCACATCCTGCACCTCCAGTTACCCCTCCCATTCCCTGTGACTGTAGTGAGCTCTCATCAGTTTTGCCTTTGTCATCATGGTTATCACCATAATTATCACCAATAACATCATAATCAGTGCATTGACATATAGACAAATCACAGGCGAGGGGGAGGTTTCAGAACACACAAAACCCTGACCACTAGGACCAAATGCTATCAGAGGAAAGTCTCAGATTAAACCACAAAGTAATTAGGACCAATCACAGTCTGGGAAAGTCCAATTGCATGGATCAATCACAGTCACTTTACGAACTCAGACCACTGCGTTGTTTTAGTCAAAAAGACTTTCTTGGCTTAAAGTACACTATCAACTTTACCTTCAAAATTCTCGGCTTTATCACCAGTGGCAGATGTTTTGTCATCACTACGTCATTAAAATAATCATTAATATAGTCGCCTTTCATTACAATCATTACTATAGTCACTATATATTGGAAGTAACAAAATCAGTGTATTATCACTCATACCTACATTGTTCTGTCTGCTCTTTAAAAAGATCCTCACACAGTTCACTGGGTGCCTCAGACAAACGACTAACTGCTCAGAGGAGCTTTAAAAGGAATACTAAAACCTCTGCGCTATAGAGCGCTACCCACCTGCCATTAAACAAGCCTTATAGTTGAAGAACAGTAGGCCAGTCAGTGCCAGAAACACCTGCTCCTAACCAATCATCCACAACTGTACAGCTCTCAGGACACCTCCCATAAACACTGACTGTATTGTCCCATAACGCAAGTGGATCGTTTGGCAGCAGAACCACTAGAACAACGTTTGGTCATGGGAAACTTGCCTAGTTTTATTCTTCCATCTGCATCTGCAGCCCATGTCTCACTGCATATATCAAGCCAGAGCCAAATGCAATTACACAGGGGTAGTATATTTCCCCAGGCCTTGACAGGGAGAGCCACAAAACAGCAGGTTTACGGAGAGTCAGCAGCTCTGGCCACTGCAGCACTGGTCCACAGCAACACTGCTTTATTATCCATCCAAGCAGAGCAAGAGCAACTGTGCACCACCACCTCCTTAAATTAAAGCATGATCAGCTGTAAACATCCACAGTACTGTCATTCCATTCACCATTTGTCTAAAATATTGAATATAAGAAGACCAGCAAACAGCTTGATGAATCATCTTCAAGTTGTTACCTCACAGGTTTGGTGTGCCTCACAGTGGAACCAGCGATTCCCCTCTTAGACAACACACAGTATTCTACCACAGAGTTTTCCTGGCAAGTGAGAAACCCTTCACCCAGAGCTCCAGTTAGGAACTCATTTATGGAGACAGGCATGATGAGATCTGAGTCTGAGGTTATGGCATGTGGACTCTTCCTTCCTGCAGTTCTTTTATCTGCTGAGGAACTGAGGAACCAGCGCTAGAGAGAGCTCTCAGATGCAAAACACCTCTCAGTATTTATGGAGCCTGAAAGGACTTTGTCATAGCTTTAGCACTCCCTAAGCACATTCCCTCAAGTCAGCAAGTATCTAGCAGTGTTTTGTGGAGCTCCAGTAGCAGAATTGGATTGACTGGCACTGTCTAACTAGAAGAAACTCACATCCCTCATCACTGACACAACTGGGCCCATCTTCCCAGACAGTGTGGCAATAGCATTGACCATGCAGCAGCCTTTAAATAAGCTGCAATCTCCATTTTCTAGCATTGCTTCTTTCCCCGAGGTCCACTTATGAACATCTGTGTGGGTTTTCCTTACAAAAACAGTCAGAATTTCTTTTTGCATGACTGTTTTCCAGCCTCTTTGTTGTTGTATGCCTTTAGTCCTGCAAACCAGACAGAGAGTCTTGTGAGTTTTATGGTTTACCCATAAAACAGGGAGAAACCATTTGACTACAGCCTGATTAGCTGTACACTGTTGCATGAGGGTGATTCTCAAAACAAGAAAAACAGATCCATTGAAATCAAACTGAAAATTGGAGGCTCAGAGTGGCTCAATGGACGTGAAGTTGAATCCAGAGCCATGCCATTTTGCCATCGACGGTCAGTCCAGGAGAGCACAAATGGTTGGCTCTGCTTGTGTCGGCTGCCCAGATGGTTGCCTGCCATCAGCAACAGTATGAAAAGAGGTGTGGCTGGCTTCACATGTATTGGAAGTAACATGTTAAGTCTTTACCCTCCTAGTGCAAGCAATGATTGGTGTGTTAATAATACCAAATTGTGATTAATAAACAAATTAAAAAATATAATCTAATGTTTATCAGAGTCAGGTTTATTAAAGTATGTTCCCACACACAAGGAATTAGTTCCGGATCTCTAGTATTAACAATATACAGCTACTCTACATATAATTTACAGACAGTACACAACATACAGAGAACAATAGTAAGCACAGTATACACAGACTACACAAGGACATTTCTGTACAGTGTGCTTTACAATGTTATTCACTGAAGAGCAGCATGCAGCACTATACAGATTAAATATTGTGAACCACAGCAGTGTAAACATGAAATGAGTAATGGTTCAGTAATGCAGTGACTGTAGGATAAGAGTGAAAAGAGATTATCTTATGTAAGAGGCAGTGAGGGGCAGTGGTGGCTCAGCGGTTAGAGCCCTGGGATGTCGATAACAGGGTTGTGGGTTTGATTCCCGGGCTCGGCAAGCTGCCGCTGTTGGGCCCTTGAGCAAGGCCCTTTAATATCCTAATATTATCATATCTGCCGCCTTTATGTTAAACATCTTGATAACAACTGATAATCTGATCATCTGAGATCTAATCCTGTTGAACAAAAAACTTTTGCTGTTTACTGAGTAAGTCAGCTCCTGAAGGACACGCAACACACACCACAGGAACATGTGCTCCAGCTCAGGTGATGCAATCTGAGAACCCTTTGATTCTAGTCAGTTGTGTCTTCACCCATCAAGAAAAACAGCTCTCAGACATTTCATCAAAGCAGTCATCTCCAGAGACAGAGAGTTTTCTTCATGTTGATGTATGTCTGCCTCTTCTTCTTCTCCCCTTATCTCTAGATATGATTTTGTAGATTCAGAGAATCAAAAGCAGTAATGTTTTCTGAGCAAAACGAGCATTTAGAGATGAATCGCTTCAGTGTTACGTACTACTTTACCATAAGACTACCCTTATAAAGGGCTTATAAATGGTGAAAGTGTTTTAACTAATTACTTAAAGCTTAGCACAAATCAGTTCTAACCATCAATAAAGAGATCTACAGTGATCTGCTGATCTCCACTCAGGGCCCCACATTCCTCCATACTGTTAAAGCTCAGATGCTGCTGGATCCTGATCTTACTGTGGGTTCTCCATCAGTCAGTGTTGTAGCTGTCGGCTTCAGCAGAGATCTGTTAGTACCGGACTACAGCTGAACCCCAGCAAGAGCTTTAATTACTCACTAATGATCACCTGATCAGCTCATTAGCATATGAAGAAACTACTCTCACAGTCTGAGCTCTGAGAGATGTTGTTGATCTACATGTTTAACTAATGCTGATGAGTTTCACACTTTACAATTTGTGTTGTTTATAAGTATTAATAACTTAACAAATGGACATATATCATCTGAGATGAAGAAAGATTAGACTGAACAGGAGAAAATGAGAAGCTCAGGTGATGATCTGTGAGCCCTGATTGGGCTTCAGTAGTGGAGAACTGAGTGTCAACTGTGTGTCACCTGCACAACTACAGAGGAATCAGTTGCACCTGCAGTTTTAACCAAAAGCTCTTTAATTGGGATGGTGCAGAGGAGTGCGTCTGGCTCTGGCGTCTAGCGTCTGAACCTAACACCAGTTAGACTGAATGCCAGCTCCACTGAGAGAGAGAACGAGAGGGGTCAGTGGATACAAGTGATATCTATATGACTTTACATCAAAGGCTACATCAGAGGTAGTTAACATCATTCCGACACTGACTGGAGGACTGGAGTTTTTCAGCGTTCAGACGAGCCCCTGATGAAAGAGCTTTTATCTGAGAGTGGAGACTTATCTTCTTCACCAGGCAGCCCTCAGTGTTTCCAATTAACAGATTTAGTCAGGGATGAGGAGGACAAAAACAGCCCGACTCTCTCTATGAAGCAGTTTAACGGTTCCTCAGGGAACAGCAATGCTGGTCCAACTGTTTGACTGTGTCTGATATGGTGACCTCATTAAAGGTTAAACCTCAGAACCAGCATCATCCTCATCATCCTCATCTTCATCATCATCATCATCATCATCATCATACCTATCTGCAGGAGGTACCAGTAATATTTGTATAGCCATCAAATCTGTCATAATCATTATCATTATCATCATCATAATTGTCTTCATCATCATCATCATCATCATCATCATAATTGTCTTCATCATCCTCAAAGTCATTGTCTTCATAATCATTACCATAATCAATTTCTTTATTGTCATTATCCTCATTATCACAGTCTGCCTTCATCATCATCATCATCTTCTTCTTCTTCTTGGTCTTCTTCCTCAGTTCATTATAATTGTTTGCTAATAATTAACACCACTGATATTTGTATAGTCATTAAATCTGGCATTGTCTTCATGATCATCATCATCGTCATCATCACCACCACCACCATCAGCATCATTATCACCACTGTAGTCCTTTTCATGACCACTGCCACGGCTCAGAGCTCCATTTCCATTTCACTCTGCAGTGAGTGACCGTGGTGTTGTTGTTACAGAGGAGTCTGCGCTGGAGGACTGGGTTTCTGAGCTGATGTCCTCTGAGGTGATGTCCAGAGAGACCAGCCTCCACTCGGAGGGAAATGACTCTGGTTTGACTCCTTCCCGAATGAAAATTGCCACGATTCCCAGCAAACCTGTGAATACACTGACACATACAGAGTCCACTACCCAGGAGGTCACAGCCAGCAGCGTCCCTCAGCTCACTACTGTTACCACCACAACTGTTGCCACGACAACTACTACAACCACTACTCCCTCTCCAGTGACCAAAACCACCCAAGCAACCAGCACCAGACCCACGACCACCACCACTACTACAACCACCACAACTACAGCTAAGCCCCCGAGAATGATAGCACCTGCCCTGCCTCCTACTCGGACCATCACCACCACCACCACCACTGAGCCTACCAGGACCAGTCCTCCCAGAGGCACCACCACCACCACCACCACCACCACTACTCAAACTCCTCCAATAAGCTGCAACATCACTGAGAGAATGTGGGTTAAAACAGGTAAGGTAGCATCAATTACTGTGCCTTTAATGAGCTAATTAACTTCAAGCCTCATTTTGGTGCTTTAGTAAGAATTAATGGAATTTCAGGTGGTTGCTAAGGTATTTCAAGTGTTACTATGCTGTTGTTATGTGGTCACTAAGATAAAACACAAACAATTTTTGCTAAAGATTGATATGGTATAGCTTGTGGTTACTAAGGTGTTGCTGTGCAGTTGATATGGGATTAAGGTGGTCGCTAAGGTGTCACTCAGTAAGTGACATGGTTTTAAGGTGTTTTTCTATTGGTTGCTAGAGTGGTTGCTCTAGAAGTTGCTATGGTATTTTAAGGTGTTTGCTAGAGTGTTGCTATGCTACCCTGTGTGGTTAGTTGAGTGCTACTAGTGTATTAACATCATTGTGAAATAAGAAGGATGCACTTTAAAAACTTCTTACAAGCCCAAAAATGTTGCTCAGTGTGTCATATTAATATATTATTATATATTATTGGAATGTATAAACTCTTCTTTGTATCTTTAATTTGTAGGTTTTCAGTTCTGTAATTGTTAATTGGCAGGTGTAATTAATGATGGCACCACCTTTTCTCCACTTGTATTACCTAATGAAGACCATTCTGGTCAAAATGTTGCAATAAAATAAGAACTTGTGTAGACTTTCACCCTTTTACATTATGTTAATTGAATCTATCGTCTTAAACTGGTACAATTTCCTGCGTTTATTTGTGAATGTGCTGCTATTCTCATGTTTTCTCTCTCAGTCCCCACATGAAGAAGTGTTTGACTGGTCAGATACAGTATTCTCCCTGATAATGAATATTCTTCTTCATGTCTCCGCCCCACACCTGTGGCAGTTCTGTCCATCCACCTGCGGAGGAGCCGGCTAGACAGTATCCTGAAGCAGAACCTGCCGAGGGGCCTCACTCTAGCCCTGAGGAAGGCTCTGAACGACAGCTCTGTCCACGCACAGGTCAGTTTCTTTGTAACCATCCTGTTATACGATCTGCTCAGCCCATGTGCTCTGATGTCGAGACTGCCTTAGAGCAAGGCTTAGTGTGTAAGGCCATCAGACAGCAGTGTCCAATCTTACTTGACCTCAGCTTTGAAACAGATAAAACGGTGATGTGTTGAGCCAGTGGTTCTCAGATAGGTTCTCAGGAATTCCCACGTGATCCAGATTTTTGTCCCAACTGACCTCGCAATACATCTGGATAGAACAAAGAGGACCCATTTGGCAACCACTGGCTTCAAGGCCCTCCACTCAGTTATTTTTCAGATTTATGACTGGTTTATTTGATTGTAGCATTAGTATTGTAACATTTTATTGATTTTGCTTTAGTTTCCCTTTTGCTTACCATTCAACCAGCAGTCACTGCTTAAAGGAGCTGTGCACGATTTTGCATCAGTGCACTTTTGATAAAATTCAGCCCTGGCTCTGTAAATGAACCCTGTCAGGTTCTCCTGTCTCCTGTAACAGTTCTCCTGTCCTTCTCTGTCCTCTCTTTTATACACTGACACTCACTCTGCTTTGTCTCAGTGGATCCAGGAGGATCTCTGTATCTGTGGTGCCCCCTGCCCGTCCTCCGGCCCTGCTGCTGACTGGCAGGAACAGTGTTGAGTCGACCCGAGACACTTACTTTGTTTCCCATTTACAGAGCCAGAGACACAATAATAATTAAAAATGCCTCATTTAACCAAGAGTGCCCAAACATTTAATACTGTATGATACATTAGAAGGTATTCTTTAGTGAGTGGAACAGAAAGATGATCCAGAAAAGCACCACAGATACAGAGATCCTCCTGGCACTGTGTATCTGATACTTGCTAGCTTCATGAACTACAGGCGTTATCGAGGAGATGGGTGAGAAACAGCCCAAAAGGAAAAGATCTGACGAAAATCTGACAAAGAAGTTCTTAGATCAGACAAGGACAAAGACGTGTAAACATTGGTGAGGTGTTTGGGCGGTGCAGAGACCTCTGAGTGCTGAAAGACTGTATGAGGGTGTTGCTCTATTTCTGCTGGATAGGTGGTAACACTGACTGATTTTTGCTGTTTTACAGAAATAGGTCAGTTCTGTTTTGTCCCGTTTGCGAGTGTTTGTGTTGTAGCTTAGCAGCAGCAATTGTAGCAACGGTTTGCTAACACTAACCTAGCTAAAGCTAATTACTGGCCATGATGTTATATATCGAGGTGTTTGATCATACAACATTTGCAAAGGGTTTCACATCTTAACTACATCTGAAAAGATGTGCATTAGAATGTGTGAGGATGATCCCTGTTCTGGCTACAGTAAGATCAGCATGTATTTCAGGATGTTGAGCTTTTCCTGACTGAGGGGAGAAGGCTGGGAGGGCAGAGCGGACCTGAGAAATGTACTGCACATTAAAAGAAGGAGCACAGATGGTGGAGTTGGAGCTGTAGAATAATCCTAATCTTTAAATGAAGGCGAGACTGAATGAAACTCAGCTCCTCAGTAACACCCTCATATGGCCGCAGTGCGGGGAGCCCTGCGCTGACACAGTCGCCGCCAGGCAGCAGGCCAGTCCTCATCACATGCAACAAAGCTCAGTTGAAAGGAAATCCTGGAATACCACCACAACTCAACTAACACACACACACACACACACTCACACACTCACACACACACACACACACCCTCACACACACACACTCACACATGCACCGCCTCAGTGTGTGCTGAGCCACGAGCCCATCTGTCATCTTGTCGTTCACTCCAAAAGTGATGAATCAGAGCCGTCCAGCCTCGCTTTTATACACACAGGAGAGGCCTTCAGTATCTGTGAGAACCCTGTCAGGTTCTCCTGTCTCCTGTAACAGTTCTCCTGTCCTTCTCTGTCCTCTCTTTTATACACTGACACTCACTCTGCTTTGTCTCAGTGGGTCCAGGAGGATCTCTGTATCTGTGGTGCTTTTCTGGATCATCTTTCTGTTCCACTCACTAAAGAATACCTTCTAATGTCTCTTACTGCTCATACAGTATTAAATGTTTGGGCACTCTTGGTTAAATGAGGCATTTTTTAATTATTATTATTGTGTTTTAAACATTATTATTAACCTAATTTTTAAATAGAAAAGTAAATCAAAGGAAATGTAGCTAATCAAACACAAAAATCCAACATAGCAGACAAGATACTGAGACACAAACTGAAACTTTTGGAAGTCCCTCACAGTCCCTGACCTCAACATCACAAACATTTGTTGACAGAGCTTGAAAATGCTGTGCAGCAAAACGACCAGGAACATCTAAAGGCCTTCTGCAAAAAAAAGAAACAGTGGGAACTATTTCTTCTACAGGAACTGAAGGACTATGAATTTTATAGCTCTGGCTTTGTCCTGGCTTTGTAAGGTGTCCAAACTTTTGCACAGAGCTTATTATTAATGCTCATACCATAAGCTGAACACTAATTGTGTAATTGCAGTCTCAATTTAGAAAAATTACAAACCCTAAACATGTGAAGGGTTTAATAGTAATTGTCATCAGTTTCTCTTTTCATTTTTCAGTGAAATAAAAATATTCCAGAGCTATATCCTGATTCATTTATACCTTTAATAGAGAATTCATCATGTATTTTTCATTGTATTTTTTTGTGTAATAACCAAATATTTACCAAAACATTTAACACACACAGATCAGCCATAACATTAAAACAAGACGTGAACACTGATGATATGGGTCCAGAGGCTCCGGTCAGGAGGTGGATCTACATATTAGTCAGGTCTTGAAGGTGATGTGTTGGAAGCTGAGCGTAAGAATCTGAGACACTTTGATAAGAACCAAACTGTGATGTTCTAGATAATGACTGAAGGGTCAGAACATCTCCAGAACATCAGACATCAGGTCTTGTGGGGTGTTCTTGATATGCAGTGGTCAGCACCTACCAAAAGTGCTCCAAGGAAGGACAACCAGTGGACCGACGACAGGGTCATGAACGCCCAAGGCTAATTGGTGCTCATGGAGGCCCCGCCCACCTCACAACTTACAGGACTTACAGGTTCTGCTCCTGACGTTAGTCTTGGTGCTCCAGGTACCACAGCAGGACACCTTCAGAGGTCTTGGGGAGTCCAAGCCTCGAGGTGTAATGAGTAGACCCTCCACTGTATTAGGCAGGTGGTTTTAATGTTATGGCTGATCAGTGTAGGATGTGCTTGAGATTAGATCAGTTTAAGATTAGACCAGGTCAGAGATTTGTACCTGTCTGATTGGCTCTCTTTGCTCCTACAGATTGGAAGTCTGTCCACAGTGCCCAACGTAACAGTGGGCTACTACGTGGCTCGTGGGGATATGGTGTACATGGCCTCGGTGGTGGTGGAGGCTCTGAGTGCTTACGGATTGGAGAGACTGATGGCTGATATCCGGCAGTTTGTGCCGTTGGTGCAGGCGGTGCTCGTCCCAGCGACCCCCTGGAGACCCACCCCGGCCATTTCACTGATGCTGAAGACAGGTCAGAGACACTGAATGTCTTGGAGAGTTAGTACGCCAGCTTGATTTGCAGCCAATGACTGAGTCACTCTGCTGGCGAACAGGAGAGAGGCCTTCACTGTGGTTACAGACAGACTGGAGGAGTGCTCAACTGTGTGCACTCCTCCAGTCTGTGTTTCTGTGTGTTTCTGTGTGGGATGTGTGTGTATGTGGACTGGCTTGGGTGTATTTTCACATGTAACACTGTATATGTATGTGTGTGTGTGTGTGTGTGTGTGTGTGTGTGTGTGGACTGGCTTGGGTGTATTTTCACATGTAACACTGTATGTGTGTGTGTGTGTGTGTGTGTGTGTGTGTGTACAGTCCTGAGATTTGTAGGGCCAGGAGATGATCTGTGGTCCTGCAGGTTTGCTCAGATGATGGAGGAGAGGCTGGAGAATGCCTTCGCTGAGGCTGAGGCCAAAGTCCTAAACTCTTACAGCAGACTGTCCGTACAGGTCAGAGCACTACTCACCATCCCACTAACGCGTAAACTCCTGACTTCACAGATCATTAATAACTGTGTGTTTAAATATGCAGTGAATTCATATTACTGGTCTATATACTGTAGTATAGAATGCTCTCTCTTACAGGGAGCTCAGTGGCCACTTAAATTTTTTGCATAGTGTTTAATATATCGTCACTCTCTTAGCAAAATCATACAGAACTACTTATTTATATTATTTATATTTTCTAGAAGATTTTATCACATCACACCACCTGATCCAAAAAACACGTCCTGTAATAACCTCCAAAGCTAAACATTAAAAATTAGGAATGCTTTTTGCCTTCTCCTGTAAAGTTACGGTAGTCAAAACATTATGACTATGGAGGGAGCTGATTAGGCACACATGTGAAAGAACAGCAGCATATCAATGTTGTACAGTTTATAGTACATGGTTGTTTTTATTGTTTTGATTTTTTAAACTTTGCTTAATAATTGCCAAAGTAATGAGTAGATTGGCCAATTACTTAATAAATCAATACTGATTACCTCCAGACCTCTTACTCTGTGTGAGCTTATTATGATAAATGGGCCGATAGATTTTGATAAATGGCTCAGAATGACTTATTATTGAATATTTTCACGTTTATTGGGGACATTTTTCCTCCTTATTCTGTAAAGTTGCACTTTCAGGGACGTGAGGTTTCTCTGTTTAAAGGTTCTTAGTATTCAGTTTACAGTAAGAAATTAATTATCCCTCTAACTGCTGCATAATTACATTTATTTTCTTCAGCAGCTCAGTTCTGCATTCTAAAGAAAATCTGCTTCTCAAACATTCTTTTTCTTTTCTTATTAAGCTTTAATAAAAATCAG
>NC_132890.1:509330-511128 GCF_030463535.1 Salminus brasiliensis
AACCCCAGTGACTCACACAGTGTTTCTGCACTAATCCCTTGTCCTGCGTGTAACTAAACAGGGGTTTAATGGAGTACCACACACACACACACACACGCTCGTCCTCTGAGAGTCTGGGGGCTGTAGACACCCCTTCAGCTCTCCACAGGAGGGCGGGAATGATGCTGAGCCTCAGTCAGAGAGAGATGAGGAGATAAGCCTGTTTTGAACACAGAGGAAGTCTTCGAACAGAGAGGAGAAGACTGAGACAATCAGACTGAGCCACGATCTCACAGCTCCAGCTCCAGGCCACAGAACACACACTGATGCATCCCTACATCCCTACAGTGAACACACTAACACACCCTCTCGACTCAAAGTACAGGGATATAAAGCCATATCTCAACATGCATAAGCACAAATACATGCAAATTTACACAAATGAGTCACAGCCTGTGATGATTAAGAACATAAATCAGACGCAGTCTGGAGGTGGTGTTAGAAAACTGCAGGAGCTGCATTTATGCTCCACTACCACCATACAGCACAGTTTAACCTCTGGAGTCTACGAAGGTTCATCAAGGTCACAATATCGTTTTTTGAGAAGCTGACCAGTCGGACACTCTGAAACCCGTCTTCTGCCTCTTGCCGCTTATAAACTGTTTTATTCTGCTTTAGTGAAGATAAGACTCTGGTAAACCTGAACTATCCGTCCACATGAGTACAGCTGTGACATGAAGAATGTCTGAAATCTCACCTCAGTTTTTCAGGTTGGGGTCGGAGTATCTCATCACACAGTGCTCTAGAGTCACATGACGTCTCAACATAGAGAGAGCTGAGACTGTTGTGAACATTTCGATATGAAACTTATGGATATTATCTGATATGTAAGGGCCTGTAAAAGCAAATCTTTATTAGAGCATTATTATTTCACTCTAAAATACCGAACTTACACATAACACCATATTTGTGTTTCAGACTTGGAAATTGTATTATGTTTCAATTTAAAGGGGAAATGATGCTGTCTTCTAAAACAAATAAATAAATAAAGTAAAATAATTTTTTTATCTTCTAGATTTAAAAAGGGGAAAAGGGTAGTCTCGCGTATGTCAGTGCAGTAAGAACAGCTGATCTGACACTTGTTTTACTCTCCTGCAGCCGTGGTGAAGAACCCCTCCAACAACCTCTGGATCCTCGCTGCTGTTTTGGCTCCAATTGGGGTCGTGACCATCATCATCATCATCATCACTGCTGTCCTGTGTCGCAAGAACAAGAGTGACTTCAAGACCGATGCCATCGGCAACCTGAATCCACGAGTGAAGGTAAACACTGTCAAAGGACTCCTGAGGTTCTTTGAGTGATGCTATAGAAGGTTCTATAAAGAACCCTATTTATAAAGATCTAGAGTGTACAGAACCTTTCAGTTGGTAGGGAACCTTTATAATGACGTCTTTAACCCGTACAGTAAATCTCCATAAGAAATCCAACGAGGTTCTATGGAGTGAGTGAGTGAGTGAGTGGGGTGAGTGAGTGAGTGAGTGAGTGAGTGGGTGAGTGAGTGAGTGAGTGGGTGAGTGGGTGAGTGAGTGAGTGAGTGGTGAGTGAGTGAGTGAGTGGTGAGTGGGTGAGTGAGTGAGTGAGTGGGTGAGTGAGTGAGTGAGTGAGTGAGTGGGTGAGTGAGTGAGTGAGTGGGTGAGTGAGTGAGTGGGTGAGTGAGTGGGTGAGTGGGTGAGTGAGTGAGTGGGTGAGTGAGTGAGTGAGTGAGTGAGTGGGTGAGTGGGTGAGTGAGTGGGTGAGTGAGTGAGTGAGTGGGTGGGTA
>NC_132890.1:516328-538828 GCF_030463535.1 Salminus brasiliensis
CTCTACAGACTCACAGTCTCCCTCTACAGACTCACAGTCTCTCTCTGCAGACTCACAGTCTCTCTCTACAGACTCACAGTCTCTCCCTCTACAGACTCACAGTCTCTCTCTCTACAGACTCACAGTCTCTCTCTGCAGACTCACAGTCTCTCTCTCTACAGACTCACAGTCTCTCTCTCTACAGACTCACAGTCTCTCTCTGCAGACTCAGTCTCTCTCTCTGCAGACTCACAGTCTCTCTCTCTACAGACTCACAGTCTCTCTCTCTACAGACTCAGTCTCTCTCTACAGACTCACAGTCTCTCTCTCTACAGACTCAGTGTCTCTCTACAGACTCACAGTCTCTCTCTCTACAGACTCACAGTCTCTCTCTCTACAGACTCAGTGTCTCTCTACAGACTCACAGTCTCTCTCTCTACAGACTCACAGTCTCTCTCTCTACAGACTCAGTCTCTCTCTATAGACTCACAGTCTCTCCCTCTACAGACTCACAGTCTCCCTCTACAGACTCACAGTCTCTCTCTCTACAGACTCACAGTCTCTCTCTACAGACTCACAGTCTCTCTCTCTACAGACTCACAGTCTCTCTCTACAGACTCACAGTCTCTCTCTGCAGACTCACAGTCTCTCTCTGTGCAGACTCACAGTCTCTCTCTCTACAGACTCACAGTCTCTCTCTCTACAGACTCAGTCTCTCTCTACAGACTCACAGTCTCTCTCTCTACAGACTCACAGTCTCTCTCTCTACAGACTCACAGTCTCTCTCTCTACAGACTCAGTCTCTCTCTATAGACTCACAGTCTCTCCCTCTACAGACTCACAGTCTCCCTCTACAGACTCACAGTCTCTCTCTCTACAGACTCACAGTCTCTCTCTACAGACTCACAGTCTCTCTCTACAGACTCACAGTCTCTCTCTGCAGACTCACAGTCTCTCTCTGTGCAGACTCACAGTCTCTCTCTCTACAGACTCACAGTCTCTCTCTCTACAGACTCAGTCTCTCTCTACAGACTCACAGTCTCTCTCTCTACAGACTCACAGTCTCTCTCTCTACAGACTCACAGTCTCTCTCTACAGACTCACAGTCTCTCTCTCTACAGACTCAGTCTCTCTACAGACTCACAGTCTCTCTCTCTACAGACTCAGTCTCTCTCTACAGACTCACAGTCTCTCTCTCTACAGACTCACAGTCTCTCTCTACAGACTCACAGTCTCTCTCTCTACAGACTCACATTCTCTCTCTACAGACTCACAGTCTCTCTCTGAATTCTGAGTCAGTTAAAGCCATTGTCCTACAACACTAGCTACTAGCATCTATTGGCAACGTTGATTGTTTTTGGGAGTGTTATCAAAGGCTTGGGAGAACACACCTACTGTTCACTCTAGCCTCAATTCACATAAAACAGCAACTGGCCCAGCACAACGCAGATACTGCATTTCACAGTAGGAACATAATACCAGCATTTAAACATGGTGGCGGTAGTGCCAGCCGACAGCAGGAGGATGTTTTGCTGCGTCTTATTACTGAATGATCATTGCGGCTGTTCTGGATCAGGGGATTCTGAGGCAAACTGTCATTTCTTCTGTCCGAGAGCTGCATGTTTTAGAATGGTGTAGTCAAAGTCCTGACCTAAACCCAGTACAGATAGTGTGGCAGGGCCTTGAGCAACAAGCTACAAATGCATCTGAATAAAAGCATTTGGAGAAGAGTGATGTCAGATTCATCTACAGCAGCCTGAGATGAAACTATAGGAAATTCTGTTTGTAGTTATTAAGGTTATTAGTACACATGGGTGATTTACATGTTGGGTAACTTTTCTGCAGAATAAACAAATTGTGTGTTTGAAGTTTTCCATGGTCTAAAATGACATCTTCTACAGTTTTCAATCAAGTAATAGAGGAGGAGAGGAGGAGAGGGAGTGTTATGGAGAAATAACCATATTTCATCACAGCCGTGCTAAATACATAAATAAAGAAAGAAAGAAATCAAATTAAATTAGAGGGGCCATGCCTAAAGCTCTGCACGACCCTCCACCACCCCGTCACCTCCCTCTTAATCCTGTCATCTATCATCCCTGACTCTAAACATCAGAGGGGATCAATGCAGAAGTACCTCCAGCCCAGTTCCCCCAGTCTCCCCCTAAACCATCAAAAGCTGAAGGCACAGAAGCTGCTGCAGGTCCGAAACGGCAAACTGTTTAATAAACAGCTTCACAGAGTGAACGAAAGTGTGTGTGTGTGTGTGTGTGTGTGTGTGTGTACACCACAGGGTCTTAGCTTGTGGGCTTGTTCTCAGCTGTGTGAGGATTTAGATCATACGTGACATCTTTGTGTTTTTGGATCTGTGGGAAACCATGTGTGTGTGTGTGTTTGTGTGTGTTTGTGTGTGTGTGTGTGTGTGTGTTTGTGTGTGTTTGTGTGTGTGTGTGTGTGTGTGTGGGGGGGGGGGTTCCGTGTGTTCTGGGTTTTGGAGCATTAAGAAATATTGCATATTGATTCTTCCCCACTGTGGAGTTGCAGCTGAGCGGTGGAGTGTCAATGACAGCATATGACACTCATGAATCTTTTAAACTGTGTGTATATGTGTGTGTGGGTGCGTATGTGTGTGTGTGTGTGTGTGTGTGTGTGTATATATGTGTGTGTGTGTGTGTGTGTGTATACATGTGTGTGTGTGTGTGTGTGTGTGTATGTGTCACTTTTGGTTTCAGAATAGTGAATATAACCGTTAGCTCTCTGAAGACAGTGTTGCTTTTAGAACCGGGTTCTTTGCTGTGGGCTTTGTAGGTGAATCTGGATGGACTGTGGAGTACTGAGCAGTTCAGCCAGTGAGCTGAAAGACTATCTGACAGAGACGGAAGTGAGGATAGAACAGTGGATTATGATTCGCTGATTAGTTGTGAAATCATTTTTTGGTCTCCAGTGTAAAGAAAGACTGAGCAGAACAGATGAGGTCCTTCAGTGACCGTGAATGAAGATCTGACCTCGTCATCTAGAATCAGCTGAGATCTCAAAAGCGCTCCTCTGAACCTACAGCTGTGAAGATAAACAAGTCTCCCCACCCCCCTACCTTAAACACAGTTCCCAAAAAACAAGACGTTCTCAAATACTCTCCCAAAGCCTTACACAGCTTATCATAAACACTGTCGGACACTTTTCTATTTTCCAGTATTCAGTTAAATTTGTGCAAAATACAGGAAAAACTGAAGAGACCAAGTGTTCAGCTTTTTTCAGTAAAGTGGAGACAGAGGTGTCAGTGAAGGAAACTACAGTAAAAAACGCTGAGTGACGTCAGAAAGCCGCTTTTTCCACATGTAGAGACAGTAGAGGAGAACACTCCACCTTCAATCCTGTTAAATTAGACGGTAATTCTGTAATTCAGCTGTTTAACAGGCTGACCTTCAGGCTGACCTCTTGCAGTCGGAAGCCAGTGGGAGGCCAGTGGGAGTTAAGGAAATATCTTAAATATTTAACATATTTTTTAAGAGTATGAGTAATTTAAAAACATTTATTATGTTAAAAAAAAAATAAAGAAGTGAAAAAGCAAGGTTAGGAATAATTGGTCTCATTAGACACTTCTGTGAAGTTTTCTGATTGTGTGTTTACTCTCTGTAGCCTGTTCAGGGGTTTGACTATGCCAAGCAACACTTGGGCCAGCAGGGCGGCGACGAGGAGACTCTACCAGTCACCCAGGAGAAAATGGTGCTGTCCATCCAAAACACCTCTCTGTCCCTGGAAAAGGTCATCCACCCAGACGGCACCAGCTCCAAAAAGGCACTGACCAACGAGACGAGGAAGAGGTTTGGACATTCTGAGAATACTGTAGCTTCACTTTGTGTGTGTGATGTCAGAACGGCCTCTATTGATTACTGATCAAGTAAACCAGCAACTAACCTGACAATTAGCTGAGCAATCAGAGAACTAGAAAAAGACCTGTCATTAAAAATGGGCTTAACAGGACTGGGTTCCCAAAAGCATGACTTCAAAAATACTTATCTGTATGTAATCTACACTACAGACAAAAGTATTGGGACACCTGCTCATTCATTGTTTCTTCTGAAATCAAGGGTATTAAAAGAGCTTCTCCTGCTTCTGTTGGAGTAACTGTCTCTACTGTCCAGAGAAGAAGACTTTCTACTACATTTTGGAGTAGAATTGCTGTGAGGATTTGATTGCATTCAGCAATAAGAACATTAGTGAGATGTTGGATGATGATCACCATCCTCAACTCCTCAACTCTTCCCAAAAGTACTGGATGGAGCTCCTCCAACATCATTCCAGAGAACACAGCTCCATTGCTCTACAGCTCAATGCTGGGGGGCTTTATACCCCTCTAGCCCACGCCTGGCATTAGACTGCATGGAGCCAATAGGTTCATGTTGATCTGCTCCAGAGTCCTATTCTATTCTACATGTAAACCGGTGTTCTTCAGGTATTTCTGCAGTGCAGCTCATCCTCATCTGTTGTCATCTGATGTCATGAAAATCTGCAAATCTCTGTGACCATTAGCAATTTCAATGAATTATAATATGTATCTGCTTAATTATTACTTAACAACTAAACATATACTGTTCAAAAGTATGTGGACACCTGATCTTCCAACATTTCTTCTGAAATCAAGGGGATTAATGCAGAGTTTGCCAACGTTTGCTGTAACAGCTTCTACTTTTCTGAGAAGGTTTTACACTACATAAAGAAACATTGCTGTGAGGATTAAGGATTTGATTGCATTATATTGGGAATGTCTTTCGATTCACCTGTTAGCACTGAATTATTTTAATTAAAAAAGTGTCTGGATACTTTTGGACATATAGTGTAACTGTAGGTGTGAACAGCACAGCGGCATGGTGAAGCTTTTAACACCACGCTGGAGCGAATTAGACTTGATTACTTTTACACACGTCACACACTTTAAACTGCTTTGAAAGTCAGAGTGTGTTATTGTTCAGTTCAGTTGCGCTGTTTCAAAGTAGTTTGTCTGGACCAGTGAAGCGAGAGGTATCTCTGTGTGTGGATGCAGCCTCCTCCCGCGAAAAGGCTATAAATATGCAAATGAGAACAATAAATGCGAACTAAGAGATTGGGCTGTAAATAGAAAACTCATGACAGTTATTATGCACTATTATTAAAAAGTTCAGAATCCATATTTTAATAATGTAAACAAATGTGTTTACAAATAAATAAAAGCATGCAAATATGTTGGACCAATGTCAATCCTGTGTTTGAGTCTAAAGAGCATCAAAAAATTTATTATAATCAAATTAATGTCTAGAAATAATGAATTATACTAGATTTGACCATATATTAGTGTAAATAGATAATTACAGTTCATTAATTGTGTAATAATGACACAATAATAATAATAATATTAATAATAATAATAATGACATTTGAATAAACATATAAAAGTATTTTGGAGTCCAGTTTGATATATTTTAATTTACATCACTAAATTATTATTGTATATACAGTTAGAAGTAAAATTAATATTTCTAAATAAATAATACATTGAAATAAATCTCAAAATATATAGGGTGATTCCACTAGAACTCCCCGTCACACCAGTGCTGGGAGGGTGAAGGCTGGCACAGTCTTCCTCCAAGACGTGTGAAGAAGCTCCTCCACATCTTCTCAAATTCCCATGAGCACTGGAGCTCAACATGCTTAGAGGACCATCGGCTAGCATTGTCCACACTAAATCATGGGGGAGAGGGTGGACCATCCTACCCAGAGAGAGAGAGAGAGAGAGAGAGAGAGAGAGAGAGAGAGAGAGAGGACAGTTAGACTCTCTGGGACTAAATGACATTGACGGATGGCCGGGGCATCACTCAGGATCGAACCTGTGGTCGAACCTGTAAGTCAGCACTTAGAGAGCTGCTCCACTCTTTAAACAGATCTCCTGGTTTTGCTCTGAAATCAGGTTTTACTCTGTGAGGTCGGTTTAATTTCAGCTTTTTAGTTCACACACACACACACACACACACACACACACACACACACACACTGCTTTACTCTAGCAGAAGTCTGGAGGAAAGCCAGTGTGATTTGCTGGGATGTTTTGCTGGTGTTCGTTCAGTTAGGGAGCTTCATGGTTCTGAGGTACCAGGAGAAGCAGACTGAGGACCAGACACTGCAGCAGAGCCGGTAGCCCAGGTGCAGGCAAGAGAGAGAGTAGACAAAGAATGTGTGTGTGTGTGTGTGTGTGTGTGTGTGTGTGACATAACCATCCTCGCCGCCTCGCACATGGACCCTGACTTACTGCTGCTCCTTGTTGCTATGGTTACTCGCAGTAGGTTGCCGAGCGAGGATGGTTCCGTCATCAGCAGCGAATCAGCGAAGGCCGTTCCAGGCAGAGGCTCGGCGCCGCAGAAAGTGACAGCACAGCAGAAACTCACAAAGGAGGAGAGCAGGAACCGGAGTGGTGAGAGACGGCTCATCACACACACCGCCAGCCCCTCACTGCTGCCCTCTGTCTGCAGCGCAGTGTTCTCTCCTCTTCTGGGGGCTTTTCTTTCCTGACTCAGTGGGTTTTAATGGACGCAGCCGTACCGCTCCGGCCCACTGTAGCGTGCTGACTTTTACAGATTCAGGCTGGTCCCGCACTGGCCTTCACCGTAAGGTTCTATAAAGGGCTCTTTGACTTTTAAACAATAGTGGAACCCTTTTCGGTAATATATAGAACCTCACAGCCCAAAGAAAACATATGTTAGGGTTGATAAAGAACATGCAGAGGCAGGGCTTAGTGAGGAGTGGGTGGGTGTTTGGAAGGGATTAGTGTTACCTGTTTGCTACGGGACGTCTGTAAAATTTATGACCAATTCGCACAGGATAAGAAATCTGAGGTGGGCGTGGCTACTCGATTTACACCCTGAAATCACCTCCAAAAAAACAGTCTAATAACCCACTTATAGTAATAATGAACTGTTACATTGGAAATCAGCCACATCTGAGTCTGAGTGCTGGACTGGAGTCTGAGTGCTGGACTGGAGTCTGAGTGCCCGGCTCTCTCCTCTCTGCCCGGTAACAGAGTCGGGGTTCGGGTGCTCTTCTCAGCAGGAACGGAGAACTGAACTGCATCAATATGCAGGAGACACTTTCTCCTTCCACTGACATGATTCAGTCTGTCACACGGCCTGAAGCAGCAGTGACAGGGTGCACACACACACACACACACAGGTATAGCTCACCCAACAGGTATATCACATTTCTGAGACCCACCTGTGCCCTACATCTTCTTCTGAACTCACACACTCAAACAAACACACACAGATACACACACAGATACACACATATGCACACACACAAATACACACTCACACTGAAACAAAACACACACACAGACACACACATACACACACACACACACACACACACACACACACACACACACAGAAATACACAGATACTCAAGCACACACACTCCCTCACACGTAATTAGCTCTCTTGCAGAGTTCTCACTCACGCTGGGTTATTGGTGCAGGGAGTGTGTACAGCACATCATCACGGCCGTATGCTGCCATATGTTCACGTCCTGTTGTGGAGGACCGGCTATGACCTTAAAGGTGCACAGACACAGTTTTAGCAAACAGACTCAAACAAAGAGGAGAGGAAGTGTACCCACATGACCAGGATCGTCACTGTCAGAACAGAACCCCCCTTCATAAACCTCTCTCAACCTTCAGACTGACGGAAGATTTTTGGATCATTTCTGTGGGTTGTTTTGTCGTTATGGATGACGGTGTAGAGGAAGCTGGCTTATGTAAATGATATAAATATCTGAGTATCTTAATGCTGAGTGTGTGTCCATACAGAGGCGATCTGAGACTGATCTGATCTAAGTTCCTTAGTGCTGATTAACGACATCCCCAGTATAACAGAGATACAAGGTTTTGTCAGTGGTGATGGAATATAGGAGGTTTAATTAATTTAATATAAATTGATATCCATAAAAAGACCAATACCAAAGTGTTAATTCATATAGTCAGGTTCAGGTGAGAGAGCTTAGGGGTTCGGTTAGACTGTAGATATTAAATTAGGGATTTGAGCTAAAAGCATCCAGGACTGGAGTAAAGCTCAGAAGAGGCCAGACAAGCTGCTGAGAAAGTCACTGGACTGGCATTGGGGTGTGAGTTCCCACTATGTGTGTGTGTGTGTGTGTGTGTGTTTTGGCAGATCCTTATGACACCTCTTCAGGTTCTCTCCAGCTCATCTCCATAAAGCCTATGGCAGCTCCTCCCACCTACTCTCACCCGGCGTCTTCTGACCGCAGTCAGGATTCAGCTGTCCTGAATGGAGAGGTATCTAATAACACACACTCTGTCTATCTGATATACACACACACTCTACACACTAACACACACACACCATATGAAAACGTCAAAAACGTCATGAACAGATAAAAGTATCTTCTGTTTGTATTCTTTTAGAAATTAGCTCCTCTTCACCTCTGAGCTGCTTTTCCAACAGGCCTTAAAGAAGATACACATACTGTACGCTGGAAAGCAGCTGTTTCAGGACCCAAACAATCTGTGTTTATTCATTTGTCTTAAAATCAGATTCATTTATTTAAGCAGAAAACCTTAAATCAGAATACCTGGACGTTTCTGAAAAATGCAAATGCAGTGTACCTAAACTTTTGAGTGGTAGTCTGTTTGCATGGAAGCCTTTTAGAGAGAGTGAGAGAGAGAGAGAGAGAGAGAGAGAGAGTGTTTAGTGTAGTGCTCACTCAACCATTTATACACATCTCTTGTACAGATGATTTTGAGAGCTCTGTTCCTATCAAATCAAATCATCACCACAGACTCAATCATACACAGTATAACTAGCAGTGAAATTCTACTGAAATTTAAAATATAATATTATTGTTAGAGTCTGTGTCAGTGCATACCCATGATCGTGGCATAGACATGGGATTTAGGCCTGTATGACACGTGGGCCGTAGCTTGTGCTTCATATGATCTGGCCATAGCTTTTAGTGACAGAGTTAGTAGATGAACATGTCTCCAATTTATCTGTTGTTTAGACTCGTCGACCCAAGATGTCATGACCGTCCTTGGGGCTCAGAACATATTATCTATAATCTATTATCACTATTTACCTATCACATGATTACGTAATGACTATGTGTGCCTCTCCTCTTCTGAATGTATATGTACTCTGCCTTTCTGACCAATAAACAGGAAATCGAGGGTTCTAACGATTATAATATATTAGTTTATATACATTAAGTATATCTTAATTAGACATATTATTAATATTATATACAAAAGAAAGATATCAAATAACATAAAAGTTTTTTTTATATATTTAGGCATAATAGTGATAATAGATATAATAATATGACACAAATATGTACGAATGTAATAACAATATATACCCTAAATTTGCAGAAATGAACTAGAAATGAAGAATTGGCATTAGTGTGCAGCGTAGAGATGATCATTGTTTAGTGCAAAATGTTCAAAATGTGACTGTGCAGTGTAATGCTGTTTGGTGTTTGGTAATTAAATGTCTGGTAATAATAATTATGTAAATTATTCAGTAGGATTGTGTTATTTATAAAAAGACTGAAACCAGAAATCAGTGTAGTCTATAGGTGTACTGATACACAATCCAGTCATGCCAGCTGTGTTTCTTTTGCTATTGTTTCTATTGTTGGTTCATTTGAACTTTCAATATTAAAAATATTCAGGTTTATAATAATGAGCCGGTGTGTTAACCCCTGGTGAGCCACGTGTTCATGAGCAGTGTGCTTTTCTTCTCTGTACTCTAGTACTCTGTACTATTTTTAAGAATATTCTGTTTATTACTTTTTGCAAAATCATCAACATTGGCATTACACAGCCAGACCTCAGTACAGCTCTTTGTTTTCCATGCCCTCTACCCCAAGGCACATGGGCAGTGGAGGCGGATTGATAACAGGGCTGTGTGTTCAGTACCCTCACTCAGCAAATATATAAATATAATTCATACCTAAATAAGTTAAATAAAAACAAAACGATCTAATGAATCTAATTTGACAAAATACAAACAAACTATAATACTAATCAGCATTTCTACATCAGGAGCACTTTAAAATGCTGCGTTTAAAGCAGTCGTCCAGAGGAAGGATGGTTTGTCCTCTCTGTGAGCCGCCTTACTAATTTTCTCTCACTTCCTCCAGTATAATCAGTGTTACAGTGTTCACTCAACACACCATACACTGTGTTCCTACACTCTGCTGTGTCTCATCAGCATCAGTACACCAGCGTAAACCCGGACCTGTCCAGCACTAACACACACAAACAGCTCGCACAGCACGTCGAAGAACCCGTCAAGTGCTACCTATCCTGGCCTCGTTCAGCTAAATGAGGACTTTAATAGTGGCACGTTTTCCCTTGTGTGTGTATAATTAGTTGACCAATGGGAAATCAACACTGCATACGCTTGTCTCCTCTTTCAATTAGTATCTGCTTGGAGATAAACCTCTCTCTCTCTCTCTCTCTCTCTCTCTCTCTGTCTCTCTCTCGCTCCAGGTGAGCATGGCTCTGAAGCAGAAGTCAGACATCGAGCACTACAGGAATAAGCTGAGGCTGAAGGCTAAGAGGAAGGGTTACTATGACTTTCCCTCAGCCGAGGGCAGTGTCAGCTCTAAGGCTGTGAGTCAGAGACACCGGCACAGCCAAGACCGAGCCGTTCACCCGCACAGCCCAGCGACACACAATCCCACCAGAGCTCCGGAGTATGACGACGATCGCAGCTCCACCTATGTCAAGTCTCGCAGGAGGTGAGTGTGTGTTGATGTTGAGTGCATGTTGGGTAGAACTGGTGCAGTGTAAACCTTTGCACAGCTGTGCTAATGTGTGTGTTGTGTGTTAGAGTGTGTGTTATGGTTTATGGCAAGTAGCATTCCTGCATTCAGTACCTTATTTTCATTTTCTGTCATACTGTCTATTAAAAGCTCCCAGCACTGTGAATAATGAAAATGTACAGATTATATACTTACAGTACAGTATAGATTACAGTAGTAGTATAGATTGTCACTATTATGCATAAATCTTGTATCATGTGTGGAGATTTGACAATTTACAGTGTAAATAAGTGAACAAATCCTCTACAGGAAAGTATCACATTATTTTTGCAATTTGAGAACAATTTCTATTTTTCTGATCAAATTAAACAGACAAAAAAACGTTAAATTCAGTAAATACAAGAAATTGAATTTAATTATATATGTATTATAGAAATAGCAGTATGTATATATATATATATATATATATATATATATATATATATATATAATTATATTTATTTATTTTTATCAAGAATTGCATGTAATTTCACTTGACTAGAGGCATCCAAACATTTGTGTATGACTGTAAATTATAACAGTAGACTTGTTGTTATTATTGTTATAACCAATCTCTAATAATAAACTTTATTTGTATAGAAAGTTAATTACATATAACTCATGTAACATGTCCATGTGGGTCTGTATAAGCCTGAACGTTTATCTGGGTTGTACACTAAACATGTGACCTCTGTGTGTCCCATGTGAAATATGGGAGAGGTTTAATGATAGGCCCATTTGGAAAGTCTGGGTCCCAGTTAAAACATGTGTACAACCCCACTCAGAGCCCATGCTGACATGGAAGCCACCCAGCCCACGTTCCACCCATGTGAGACCCAGCATGTTGGATGGGACTCAGCTTAGAGTTTCACACCATCTGAAACATTTAAGGTGTTTAAAATCTGCCTTTTTTAGGATTTGTTTTGTGAGAATTACAGATACTTTACCATAATAAGCAGTACATATAAACTCATACACCACCACCACCATCTGAATGACTTAGTTTACACATAAACCAGTGAATTACGCAGATCTTTAAAAAAGACTGAAATTCTACTCTTTTTTCCTATAACTGCATATGGTCAGTCCTTCTACAGCTAATCTGAGCAGTTCTCTCTGTTAGGAATTAGTCTGCAGTTATTAATGTTAAAATAAATATTTAGAGAAACAGAGAATCACAGGAAACATTGACTTTTGGAACTGGAGTCTGTCTCTCTCTATACTCAGGCTGTCTCTATAGAAACCAGCAGACTGGACATCAGGGTATTAGGCTTGGATCTGCCCATTACCCTCCCTACAGAAGCCTGAAATTAGACAAAGCTGGCTAAAATAGCTGCTGCCGTTCACGGTTGGATCAGATATCGGCCGCTGACTGTAACTGAGAGCCATTTGCTGACCCGGGACATTAGCTGTCCTTGCTTTGTAAATGTAAAAAACAGTGGAGTGCTGTCTCTTTGTCTGGTTTAATCGTCTGATTTTATTTTCGGGGGTGAGGATAAACTGGTCTGCTCTCTGTGTAATCGTCAGTAATTGGCTCTTTGCACCACAGTGAGGGGGCTGTAGTGGTCTGCTCCAGCACAGTCGCCTGATAAGAGGATTTGCCTAATTTGGACTCCCTTTCGGACTGGTTGCACATTTGAAGCCTCAGTGTGTTTCGGCTGGGGTCGTCTGTTCAGTTGGAGAGGTTACTGATGTTCATGTGGACAGCTGATGTCATAGCAAGTGAATGAAAACCAGCAACGACACAGTGGTCATTTCACTACTGTCCACAGCTGGCTTTAGGAGCATTTACCTTGAATTGCTGTCTGATGCTATATCTGTAACTCCAGGTTCTTTCAGTGTGTCTCGCTCTGCCTTTCTGTTTGTCTTTTGCAAACGAACACTCTCATCTATTATTATTATTATTGTTGTTGTTGTTGTTGTTATTGTTATTGTTTTCCGAATTGTCGAATTTTTGTTTTGTTCTGCCAATTAACCCCCCCATTCGTAGCTCCCCCTAGCATTAGCATTGCTCCTGACACTAGGAAGGTAGGGACTTAACACACATCTCCTCTGATACGTGTGAATCCAGACACCATCTCTTTTCCAACTGCTGCTGTTGCGGAATCGCCGGGCAGCTGACATGCTCTGAGGAAGGTGCCGGGTCCCCAGCTGACCCACCCGCAGAGAGCATGGCCAATTGTTCCCCTCTCAGACTCTGGCTGCTGATGGCAAAGCGACATGGCTCAGGATTCATACTCGTGATGCTCGGGCCATAGTGTGAGCACATTAGAGCGCTTGGAGCCCGACTCTCACTGATTATAAATACTTTACTTGGTTCCTCATAAAGGTCAGTTTGGAACATATGAAGAGAATGTAATACAACACGGTCTTTGTACAGGTCTTTTTCCTAACAGCAACAGTCATCCCTAGTAAAGCTGAAAGGAAGGAGGGCTTTGTAATTTACGCACGTCTATGATTAGGTCTGTGAACATATATAGATTATATCCTACATTTCTGGTGGTGCAGCAGTGCAAACAGCATAGAAAAGCAGTGGAAGGAGAGTGGGAGGCTCTGGAGCAGTCAGCCTTAGAGAAAGTCCAGTGTGAACACCAGCTCCACTGGACACCTCTGGGATGAGTTTGGTGAAAGAAAGTCAAACACCTTTGGAATGAATTGGGTTTCATCAGCTTTGGTGTTGCTGGCTGATTCTGGAGGACGTTTAGGATGAGCAGGTTTCTTGTACCTTTGCTGTAGATGAGTAGTGGACGATTACAGCAGTGTTACACAGTCCACTGTTTCACCACATGACCAAAGTACTGTGTAGTTCACACACTGCCTCACACCAGCCAGGCATATCTTGCTTCTGCAAGGCAGCGTGAGGCTCTGCGGCTGTGCGGCTGAGTGACTGCTCTGACACAGGCTGCTGATGAAATCTGATGAAGCTGCAGACGCTGTGCGCTCGCTCATCGTTACGTGCTTAATAAAGTATTTCTTATCGGCTCTTATCATCATCGCTGCTTTGTCTTCGTTAATCCCCCCGTGGAGCTCGGTCACTCAGTGGGGTGTACTGTGTGTGTTTTGTGGTTTCATATAAATTTGTATTACGGTGCTTCAGCGGGTCACTCGAGATAAGGGCAAACAGGTGCAAACCGTAAAGGTGTAATGAGACCGGTAATTTCGTCCCATGGTGCTTTTTCCACCATATGCATTATCTGCTCTGTGTGTGTTTCTGCGTTGGGATTTCAGGCACTCTCAGGTGAGATACCCTACATACCGCAGCAGGCAGTCCCTGAACAGCCCCAGCCCTGGAGGCACAGAGATGGACCTGCTGGTCATGAGAGAGAGACCCAGGAAGGGCATTCGCAACAGTGGCTATGACGTGAGTATTCAGTACTGAAGTGTCTGAT
This sequence comes from Salminus brasiliensis, assembly GCF_030463535.1. Lineage (NCBI taxonomy): Eukaryota > Metazoa > Chordata > Actinopteri > Characiformes > Bryconidae > Salminus > Salminus brasiliensis. The sequence continues at coordinate 530,543 of NC_132890.1, forward strand.
TACTACTGAAACTGATTAGCTTTTCTGCACATCAGTTGTCACTGTCATAAAAAGCTAACTTTACAAGAAGCTTGTTGTTAAAATGTTGAATTTAACACATTTTTTATAAAATCTACTAATTTTGCTAGAGGTGTCCCACTCTGTAATATTGTTTTTTTTCTCAGAGTTTTTTACTTCTATTCTTTATATTGTGTATATATGATAAGATAAGATAATCCTTTATTAGTCCCACAGTAGTGTCACAGCAGCAAAGGGATAGCAAGACACTCAGATGCAAAACGTAGATAAATGACCACTATATACACAATATAAATAATAGAAGTAAAAAACTCTAAAAAAAAAAAAAAAAACAATATTATTTACAGATAATTGCAAATAGACCCTTAATTGCACATGTGTTTGTGTGTGTGTGTGTGGGGGGGGGGGGGATTGGGGCAGGGGGTGATTGCACATTGTATTTTTACATTGAGGGGTCTCTATTCCTCTATCATAGCCCATGGGCTGGGGTATCGGTAGTTTTTTACCACTGTGTTCTGGCAGAGCACCCACTGGTGTCTTCTACGTGTCATTACCAGACATTATTCCCAGCCTGCGGCAGTATGTTCACATACCCATTGCTCCTGGGTATCTAAAGCCCACTCAGCTGTCCGGTGAAGTTGCATTAGCAGCAGTTTGAACAGATGTGCTGACTGGTTTCATAAAAATGGAAAAGCTATAGCTGTTTTTATTTAAAAACACAACAAATAAATAAGTAAATAAATGATAGTTACAAGATTACAGATATAAGAGCAATTATATCCTTATCACATCTCGATTTAGTTCCAGCACCGCAGCCTAATTAAAGACATTATGCTGGAGTTCACACTGAGAGGAGTAACACATCATTTGGCCCAAGATCCTCCTCTCAGGGTCCTGACTGTAGTATCACTGTTGGACCAAAAGGACAGCAGAAGAGATAACAGAAAACTAATTAATATTGAGTGTGAGGAGACCTGAAGGGTTTTCTTTATTTTGGGGGTTTATGAATCCAGCTGTCACTATGGAAACTGCAGCACACTTGTGGACGCAGTTGGATTACTGATGTGAGGGAAGAGCGTAGAGCTGTTTTTTTTTTTTATGACCAACAAGCAACTTTTATTTTGCACAGATTTTACAGCACGCCTGCAGAGCTGTGATGTTAATGTATCGTCTCATTCCACAGCTTTTAAATATATTTTACCATGAAAAACAAAGATAGGGCGACTCTCGCACTGCTGTGACGGGAGATCTTGATCTGTACAGCAGCCGTTGTTGGAAATGTGGACGTGGTTCTGCTGCTCTGAGTGAGAATTCATTGCTGCTGAGATTACTGCAGGTCCTCCTGCCTGGCCGGCTGCTTTACGGGGGACCTGATTTATGAGCCCCAGTGAGCTTTGCTCTCACACGAGAGGAAGTAGGACACGAGAGAGAGAGATGATATGAGTAGAGGTATGGGAAAGCCAAAGGCCACTGGGAGGCAGAGAGAAATTCAGACAGACAGGTACCTGCAGTCAGCTGCTGCAGGGCTTCATTACTGCACTAACTCTGACGAGCTGCTTACGACTGCACTCTCAGCCATGAATCAGGGGGAACAGAACACGGGCAGACGATGACTAAACACTCACATGCAGTTCTACCAACAGGAAGCCACCAACAGCAAAATGTAAACATATCTTACAGCGATAGTTCTGCCAAAAATCTAAATAATCTAAGTAATTACCCCAAATTCAGTCCATCAGTCAAAACATGGGTGTCTTTAGCTTTACAGTGGAGCTACTGGTGGCTCAGGTAGCTAACAGGTAACTGAAGCTCATTGCCTCCAGTTTGGTGAGGCATGCTTACGTCAGATTACATTTAGCTGTACATTTTGTTCTTGAGTTGAGTTTCTTATGTGGATATTGAATTAGTTCTGAAAGGATTTATAGAGATCAGAGAATGTTGATCAGTATCAGTGTGTCTGACGACTCCGGCAGGTCTGACTATAACAGTCTAATTAAAAGGAGAGAGCCAGAAGGTAACACAGACACGGGAGCTCCCTGAAACGCTAGTGTCCATCTGCTCCAAACCTGAGTGATGGCGTGTAAGCAGCGAGACGACAGCTCCAGCATCTCAGTGTACTACAATTACCTGTGTCCGCAAACCCCTGGACCTGCAACCCTTATCTAAGAAACATTAATTACCAAAAGCTAAACTAAACAGATGAGTTTCAGTCTAGATTTAAAGACTGAGACTGTGTCTGAGTCCCCAACATTATCTGGAAGGTTATTCCAGAGTTGGGGGCTTTATAAGAAACGGCTCTTCCCCCTGCTGAGGTTTTCTGAATTCTGGGAATCAGTAATCAAACCAGCACCCTGAGATCTGAGTAATCTTAATGGTTCATAATATGAAATGTGGTCTTGCAGGTCCTCAGCAGGCTTTATCAATAATCAGAATTTTGACCATATTTTTGTCCTTGTTTAGATAAAATGTCTAATACACAGGATTGATAGTATGCATAGACTAGATGAATAAAGGCCACATTTCCCATTAAAAGTCCTGTTTCAGCTTTTAAAGCACCTTTTGTAGCTTCAGCGTGAAACCAAATATAAGCAAACTTGAGTTCTGTTCTAAAACTGTTGCTTTAATCTATATTTTTTTATTTATTTTTTATTTTATTTATTTATTTTTTAATTAATTATAAACAGTGTTTCCCCTGTGAGAGTGATTGTGAGAGTGTAGTGAATATCACAGTGTCTCAGTTGATATGGTTTAAATAACCTTGCTGCTTGTCTTGGCTGGCTGTATTTATCCTGGAGTGCAGACATTGTTAGTCCAGTCATGTTCTAGCTAATGTTTGTCCCTGAACTCCTTTAATAGGGTCAATTACTGCCTTTAATAGCTTATGTAGGAGACTGAGATGTTCACTTAAGCTGGCAGTGACCATGGTGGTGACGTTATTCCACAGCATCTCTGTGCAGATACGTGGATCTCTTATCATTTATCATTTCACATCATTACTACCATGCAGGTGTTAATGAGCTGGATCAGGTGTGTTAGATAAGATTATGAGGTTTATCCAAGGATCGTTTATTATTGAAAAATACCTACACTATATGTCCAAATATTTGTGGACACCCCCTCTAATGAATGCATTCAGCTACTTTAAGTTGCACCCATTGCTGACACAGATGTGCAAATACACATACAGCTTGTCTAGTCCCTGTAGAGAAGTACGGCCAATAGAAAAGGACTCTCTGGAGCAGATGACCCTAGATGACCCTATCGGCACCATGCTGCCTAATGCCAGGCGTGGGCTAGAGGGTTATAAAGCCCCCCAGCATTGAGCTGTTTTCTCTGGAATGATGGTGGAGCTCCATCCAGTACTTTTTGGATGAGTAGGGGAGTTGGGGATGATGAGGTGGGGTGGTGATCATCACCCAACATCCTGACCTCACTAACGCTCTTGTTGCTGAATGCAACCAAATCCTCACAGCAATGCTCCTCTGGAATCTAGTAGAAAGTCTTCTTCTCTGGACAGTAGAGACAGTTACTCCAACAAAAGCAGGATCAACTCTTTTCAATCTCATTGATTTCAGAAGAAACACTGAATGAACAGGTGTCCCAATACTTTTGTCCATATAGAGTATGTTTAAGTCATGTTATTAAAGGTAACAGACAGATCTCTCAATGGTAAGAGATACACTGCTGTGTGTTTCTCAGACTGAACCCGAGATCATTGAAGAAACTGATGTAGATCGGCTGGCAGCTCGTCGTCACTATGGCTATGAACGGCAGGCCAAGGGTCACTCCGAGACATCCACTCTGAGTTCGCAGCCCTCTATAGATGAAGTCCGGCAGCAGATGCACCTGCTTTTAGAAGAGGCCTTCAGCCTGGCCTCTGCTGGCCACTCCACGTCAAGACGACACCACTATCACCACCCCCACCACCAGCACCAGCAGCTGGGCCCATACAGCCCTGGGCCTCCTATTCCCTACTCAGAGGTGGTGACGAGTGCTCCCGGCACCATGAACCGTGGAGGCCGGGGAGGTCTGCAGTGGGTGCCAGCGTATGGGCAGGAGCTCTATCAGTGCAGTCTGACCAAACCAGTGAGTTTTTAGCTCTTATGACAACTGCTGGCTAATTAATACGACCTTCAGGGTTCTGATACTGTGATTTTCCAAATGTATTTTAATTCCATACCATCTTCAGGCATCATTTAAAAAAACACATTATATTAAGGAACACAAATTAGAGGTTTATTAAGGTCTTGCTTTTTTTGTTCAATAAAGAATAAAGAATAATAGACCTTTCTTAAATATTTATTTACTTTGCATTGCGCTTTATTATTTATACTCTTTATTAGTACAGAACCAGAGCTCTGTTGTGTGAAAATCAATGAACACTTTGCTCAATAAACGCTTTGTTACCACCCTGTTATGCAAATTATGGAGAATGAATTATGCCCTAAATTGACGTTATTTGTGTGTGATTCAGTTTAATAATCTGAGTTTAATAATCAGTAATACATCAAGAGGTGTTCTTCATTCTACAGTGAGGTTCTACTCATTATATTATAATATTAAATAAGTATTTAATTAGTCCGTTTGCATCATAAATTTTGTCTTTTTGATATAAAATATACTTACTAAATTCAGAATCTGTATGACGTCAGTATAAGTTCAGACCCATACTTGGCTGCATGTTGTGTAATGGTCAGTTTAGGTGCTGTAGGTTCTACTCATTACTAATTACAGACTAATGATTTACATAACAGGGTGGTAACAAACATCATTGTATTTATTGTGTATTATTACAATTAATATTGTAATTATTAGTGATTTTCACATAATAGACCTGTAGTTATGTACTAGTAAAGGCAATGATGAAGTGTTACCCATCATTTGAATTGGTCCCATTTTTAATATTAGCTGTTAGAGTTAGTGCTGCTTCTGCTTTTCAGCAGTGGGTTCTTTGTCTGAACAGCTCCAGTAGTTCCTCTCTTCACTTCTGATGAATATTTCACTGTCTAGACATTCAGATTCACCCAGCTGCCGGAGATGGCCATGGGCTCCCCTCCTCCACCCATTCCTCCTAGAACAGGCCCACCTCCTGGGTCATCGCTACGAAGGTGAGCGCAATGCCCACAGCACCAGAAACTCACTGACTCTCTTCTGTTGAGAAGAAGGTCTGACCTTTAATTACCAAAAAGTTCCCACGTTTACACCCCTGATGAGGATCTGAGTCCAGCTGCTACACTCATGGTTGTGCTAATGTGAGCACTGTCAGCAGTCTGTTGTCTTTTCTATCACCAACGGATTCTGTTACTAGTCTGCCATCTAGTGGTGGATGATAATAGGTACAGTTCTGATGACATGTTGAATTTCCCCAGGTCCTCCTCCGATCTTGGCCCAAAGGCTCGAAGCTCTGAATCATCTGTGCCAGACATGCAGAGTCAGCACGGCAGCGCCCCCTATGTGCCAGTCAGCAGAGCCCCACTCCCACCTGTCACCACAGAGCCTATACCCAATCACTCAGGTGGGTGTTTGTGTGTGAGGGTGTGCTGTAGACCCGTGAAGGTGAATACTGACGTCTTTGTATTCTGCATCAAACTACCTTATTTGATATCTAAGAATAAAGGATTTGTGGGGCATTTGCCAAGACGTGGGAGTACCTCTAGATTAGTGCTTTTTTAATTTACTGTTAATGGTAAATTTATATGTTCTGATATGTGTGATATGATATGACTCTCCCTAACATCCCTAACACTCAAAAGTTACAAGACTACAGCAGAAGAGCCACTTTCTTAACATGGGTGAGGCTTAATAAGAGGAGTATTGTCGCTGTCCAATCTCCAAAGTGGAAAATTTAAATGACTGTTAATGTAAATTTAGTAATTTAGAGCATTTCTATTGGTCTGTTAATCCAGAGTTATTCACACAGAGCAGCTACAGTGTTCAAACCGTGGAGAAAACTAAAAACGAAAAATGTTTTTCACTGGACTGCAGCGATTTACTGGATATTATGACTGTACTTTTAATCAGAAGGTGTTTATTATTCCCCGTCTCCCGTTTTGTCTTGTAGGAAACCCCATGACTGCTGTGTATGCTATTCCAGCCAGCAGGCCAGGATACACAGGCTATTTCATCTCAACACCCCCTTCGTCCTACCACAGTCCATCCTGGATGTCTTACCCCCCAGAGCCAGAGGATGTGCCCTCACAGTGGGCTGATTCTGTAAGACCCCCTCTCATGCACCATGGCCTCATCTCAAGGACCCCAATCCTGCTTCACAACCTGGCTCAAGTCCTTAAGGTCTAGCAGTACAGCGCAGTGCTCGTTCTTACCCTTGCAGTGTGCTCTATCTGTAAATAATGTGCATCACATCTGTGTGCCTGTGTGAACGTGGTTGCCCCCCCAGCAAGCTGGTTAACCTGACATCAGGACACTATCTGAAATCACCCACACCCACACTGGAATAACGTACAGTACTTAAAATTAACTGGAAAATAATATATACCTCAGTCAGCCATAACATTAAAACCACCTGCCTAATATTAAGTTGGTCCCTCTTGTGCTGCCAAAAATAGATCTGACCCGCCGAGCCACGGACTCCACAAGACTGGCACCAAGACTAATGTTGGCAGCAGTTGACCTTCCTTGATCACTGCATACTAGGAACACTCTAAAAGAGCAGCTGGATTTCTAAATACACTGTATGGACTATTGTTTTGGGATACCTGCTCATTCATTGTTCCAAGGTATTAAAAAGAGTAACTAACACAATGTTAGTCCGCAATCATCATTCTAGAGAACACAGTTCCTCCACTGCTCCACAGCTCCTCAATGCTGGGGGGCTTTATCCCCCTCTAGCCCACGCCTGGAATTATTAGGCAGCATGGAGCCAATAGGGTCATGATGTTGATCTGCTCCAGAGAGTCCTATTCTACTGGCAGTACTTCTTCTCTACAGGGACTAGACAAGCTGTGTGTGTGCATTTGCACATCTGTGTCAGCAATAGGTACAATTGTAAATGTCACTTAAAGTTAACTTAAAGAAGGGGTGTCCACAAATATTTGGACATATAGTGTAGCTCAACTTTACAACCAGTTGATTGGTAAGAATGATGTCGAGCAGGTCAGCTCAGCAGGGGGACAACCACAGTCAACATGCCTCTATTTCTAAAGCCTGGGACTCCCAAAAAACACACACCCGGTAAGATCAGACCACTGTGCATATCAGACAGATGAGCTCAGGACTGCAGCCCTGTGGATCATGATTGGTTGGTCACCCACATCTCTTCTGCATTACTCCACGTCGTCCTCTTCTCAGGAGGCGGGGCGGGGAGGGGAGGGGGGCATTATTCTGTCCAGTCTGTTACTACCCATTTGACCTGCCATTTTGCACAAGACTCCTTGTCAGTTTGGAATGTTCTTCTTATCCCTGTTCTGTGTTTGCCTGTTTCAACCAAAATGCCTTCACGCAGTGTCTTTTTGCAGAACCAGTGTCATTTAGAAACCATTTGCTGAACTGAGTTTATCGCTGACGTTGAGTGGATGCAACAAAATACCGGGGTAGTTGAGCACATTTCTTCAAATGAACACTTTTGTTTATTATTTCGATCACAGTTTGAGCGTTTTTCAGAGTGTTTGTGATGTCATACCTCATGGCCTTAACTAAGATAACCCATCCAATCAGGGTTCAAACAGTCTGTTTGAACCAAAAGTCAGATATTTTCATTTTGGTCCAGATCCTAAACCGTTCCTTTCATTTTCCCTTATTGTGAGTGTCGTGTTCGTGTGTGCTTGTGTGTTCTTTCCTTTCCTTTTGACTAATTTACTAAAGCAATCTGGCGTACAGCCTCAAACAGTGAGCTTCTACCAAGTTTGACTGTAAGAATAAGAACATTCCTTCATTTCAACCGATAGAACAGTAGCTGTCTCCTGTGTCGTTCCCGACAATGCTGCTAAAACCAGTCATTCCTCCTCCAGGTGCCCTTACCGGGCTACGCAGAAGCCTTCCCGCACCCACGATACCCTCAAGGCAGCCCTCTTCTGTGGAAGCACAGCCAGGCCATGTCTCCTCAGGGGGCACCGGAGCCTCCATCTCCATCCATCACGGCGTCCCAGCAGAGCCTGACCGACCCCGGAGACCTGATCAGCCCTGACACCCCCCTCAGCAGCCTCTCCACCTCTGCTCTGGTCAAGGCCATTCGCGACGAGGTGGCCAAGCTGGCTAAGAAGCAGGCTGACATGTTTGAGTTCCAGGTCTAGAGCTCCCTCTGGTGACTGG
>NC_132890.1:543828-576328 GCF_030463535.1 Salminus brasiliensis
TCGCCGTGCGAGTGTTTAGAGTTGTGACCTGCTCATCCTCTGTGCTCGAGATTCTTGTGTCCATCAGTTTTTTGCCTTTTCTGAAGTGAGTGAAGAGAACGCTGAGCTTGTTGGCCGGTGTGGCATCGCAGGTTGATCAGGCAGGGCTGCTCTTGCTGTAGTCAGTGATAGACGCATGGCTCGCCACATGCTTGTAGTCTGTGCTCTGTTGAAGTGGTCCTCTACACGTTGTCTGTGGGTGTCTTTAGCCTTTTAAAGCCTTTTGACCTGACGACACTATATGCAGCAATGTCTGCAGATGAATCACAAGAGCTCACAGCACTTCATGGCTCAATAGGCCAGAACCACTGCCCTTCAGCTTTGGCCAAAAGTTTATGAAATAAGATATTTACAATATACTGTATTTAGATGAGAGACAAAGAAAAACCCACACCTGAGTATTAGCAAGTGTTTGGACCACCACAAGCTACCAGAGCAGCTGTATTGACATACACTGTGTCCAAATACTTGTGGACACCCATTCTAATGAATGCATTCAGCTACTTTAAGTTACACCCATTGCACCATGCTGCACAGCATTGAGCTGTGGAGAAGTGGAGGAACTGTGTTCTCTGGAATGATGGTGGAGGAGCTCCATCCAGTACTTTTGGGATGAGTTGAGGAGTTGGGGATGATGAAGTGGGGTGGTGATCATCATCCAACATCCTGACCTCACCAAAATCTACCACAAATCTAGTAGAAAGTCTTCTACTCTGGACAGTAGAGACAGTTACTCCAACAGAAGCAGGATCAGCTCTTTTTTAATGAATGTGCAGGTGTCCTAATACTTTTGTCTGTATAGTGTATATTATTTATGACTTTCTCTCATTTAGTGTCTGATGATGGTGGTGCAGAGTGCTCTATGCTCCCTCATGGCCTTCATACAGTAGTTCTCCTTTTCTCCCATGGTAGACTTCTGGAAGCTGAGTTTCAGAGTAAATCTCGGAGTAAGAGTTCCACCACTGACAGAAAGGAAGTTGAAAAGCCTCTGGCTGTGCTTCTGTGTTTTCTATTTATTTTCCATGTTGTTTCTCTGATCTCCAGAGGACGAGGAACAAAGCCCTTCAATTTTTCTCCCAAACTGCGACCCCCTTTACTCAGCTCACTCAGTCTTGTCTCAGTATTTGTGAGATGATGTGAGTTGTGTAGCTGTTTATTAGGCAGACCTAGTAGTGTGCAACACCTCCTCTGCACTTTGGGTCACGACCTGGGCATGGTCACGTGATGCTGAGGAAACACTTGTGCTTCCTAATCCTTGGTCCTATCCACTTCCCTGCTCAGTTTAGTGATTTCTGGTGGTTGGTGTGGCGCAGCAGATAACACCACTAGCTGCCAGTGAGCTATTACACCCTGTGGGAGACCAGGGTTCGATTCCTGGTTTGGGTGACTGTGCTGTGGGCAAGACTCCTAACACTATATTGGCAATTGACAATTTCTTCACTGTGAAAGACCTGCTCTAGCTAATCCAGACTCCACTGAAAAGCTTCCCTCCATATTCGTTTTAAAAATTGCTTTCAAATACAAAATGTAATGTGTGGATCTAGTGAGGGGTGCAGCTGTCTAAGTGTTGGTCCTAGCAATAAGAGATTCCGGGTCGTTCCCAGCAATGTCACAGCCATGCGTGGCTAGGAGTTCCAACAAGCACAACTGACCTCGTTCTCTATAGCTGAGTTGGATGGCCCTCCCTCTCCCCCATCCCTCAGTGTGATTTTAGCGTCTGTTAATAACAACTGCAACCAAACACTTCCTGTACTTGGAGTTTATTCTTTAGAACTGTAGAAGATTCTGAGCCGCACGTCTTTGTCGAATAGACCATTATACCTTCTTTTTCATTAATGCATAGACAGTAGTGTTAAATGGCTTCCGGTCGTGTTGTAATCAATGGCTGAGGCTACTGCCCTTTCCTTACCAAACACACTGACCAGAGTTTCCATCCAGTTTAAACATGTTCAGCTGAAAAACTCTGTCCACCATGTCTCAATGAATGTGTCCACTGCTGCTCCATGCAGTGGTAAACAGGTCCCTGCGGCAGACATGCAGGGTCACATTAGTGCTTTGGCCAAGACAAACCAGGCTTTTGTCCGTGCTGGAGGGACTTGGAGAGACTTCCAGACATGTTAACTGTCCTCCTGTTGGCTCTGCTGGAGCCCAATGACGATTTTTAGGGAGTCTGAAGACCGGTGAGTGCTCTATTAAAAGGTGACTGTTTGCAGTTGTACCAACCATTAAAGCATGGTGGCGGTAGTGAAATGGTAGTGTAATAACATGGAGCGCTTTGCTGCTTCAGTGTCTGGACCCTGTCTTCCCAAAAGTTGAAATATTGACTCAGCTGACAGAACATTATTCCAAAAGAAAGACCCAAGGCGTCAAGATTAGTGGCGAAGTGAGACTGGCTATTATGGTCCTCTTGGCTAGCAGTGGTTTGCACCTTGTAACTTCCAGGTCTGCCACAGATTACGCTTGTGTGGCAGCCAGTTTTGCCTGTGAAGACCCAGCCATCATAAGTTCTGTAATGGTGCCTGCAAATGTGGTAGAATCTCTCAGCAGAATTAAGAAAAGCCAAATACTGATTGGTTTCATGAGCCATGTCCAGCTGGAGTAGGTACATCCCATCTAATCACATTTGGTTGATTGTTTCTTTTGCTAGAATGAAAATGCTTATGTTTGAAACTCTCTCTCTCGTACCTCAGAAAGGAGCCCTGGCTCTGTAACAGTAGAAACTAGAGAACAATTCAGATCCAGAAAGCCCAAACAGTTTACTTTCTTTTTTCCCTCTAACAACCATGACCCTGTTCAGACCGTCTGGAGTTCTTACATTTTTAAATGGTGTATAACTTTGAGTTACATGGCCACATGAGTAATCACAGTATTGGAGAGTGAGTGTACCCAGTGGGTACTGTAGCAATAAGAGGTATTTTTCATTACTATGATGATATATTACATGGCAGTCTTTGTTCAGTGCTATTCGTTTTGCTTAATATTTAATCATGTTTTAATGGAAATTTCAGCTGGGAGAAAATTCAACCTTGGTTTCTTAAACAATTTGTTAAAAACTTATTCCACTGTCATCAAACATAGAGAAAAGCAACCAGAGCAGCCCAAACTGTCCCCTGGAGGAATCCTGAAGGTTAATATGTGCTTGTCTGCCAGTAGTTTCTTTATTCACAGATGAATCTCTTAACTCCTCCTGACAGTGATGCTCTCCTCACTGTCTTGGCGGCGACCGTCCGGTGGCACAGCTGTGGTAGAGCCCTCTGGCTGTGGCTGGGCCATGTGTGCTGAGATGTGATTTAAAGATAAAGCAAATGATTATTGACAGACGCTGAAGAAGGTCATTATTCCTCCATAATGTGCTTCATTTGGCGGCTGTAGAGGGATTGATTCTCTGTTATGCTGTTAATGGAGTCCACATTGCATTGTAGTGGAGAATTCTGCTTGGTTGGGTTTGGTCTGTGGAGCTGGATGTGAGGTATGGTGCAGTATTATTTAATACAACACCTATCCGATCATTATGTTTCGATTAATAATGCAGCTCCACAACCAACAGTAAACAGCAGTAAAATCACTAGTTTAGCACTAGCTTCTAAAATCAGACTAAATTTGAAACTGATTTACTTTGTTTGGAGCAACTTTTTAACCAACAACTCTACTTTTAATCTCTAGCGTTCAATCTCTTAAAGTCCAGTCTGACTGACCTCCCTGACCATTCAGCTCCCAGCTCCTTTACAGCTCCGCAGTTAACATTTAACAGAATAACTACCACACTCTTTACCTGCTGCTCTGGGAGCCGCTTGTTGGTGCTGTGTCACATTAACAGCGTGACTCTGAGCTAATGCTAAGCTGAAGTTTTCTTCCTGCTCAAGCTTTCCTTTATACCTTAAATAATGCAGCAGCTCCGTTCTGTGCTAGAAATGTACCACTGTAACTGCAGCACTATTTAAGGTGGAATGGAGAATTAGAATTAGGACCACCTTTAGCTTTTGTTTTGGCTGCTAACTGGTAACATCACCACACTTATCAGTTCAAATAAAGCTGTTTTTTGATAATTTCTTTTAATTATGCCAGATGGCCAGATGATACCTGATCCATTAAAAATGCCTGGCCTGGATTGAGTCACTGGATCAAATTTGAACATCCCTACTCATTTACTCATGTACTCATTTAATATATAGAATATTTACCCTACTGCTGTAATAGACTCTCTAATGTATGAGCCTGGTTAGTTTACAGTGTGTGTTTATTGTAACACCCTGGACTCTACGTTTACACCATCACTGTGACTGAACCAGTAGAGAACCAGCCAGACTCTCGACTATGGGAGCAGCAATGAATGAATTGTCACTTTGAGGGAACTGTTTCTAAATTGCTTGGAAATTGCACCCAGAATAGTGTCCTTTAGAGGGACCTGGGAAAGCTGTGGAAATTGGGTGTTTATCCATTTTAGACTTGAGATGATGGTGTTTAGAACATTTTAGCAGCTTTTTTCTCATATATTTGCATATTTAAGAATCAGCATACAGTTTATCAACAGAGCCGTTGTCTCATAAGTATTTCAGAGAGTACAGAAGTGAATAGAATATTATTTCTGTTAATATTAGTTAATATGTAATGAAGGTCTCAATTGGTAGCCCAACTGAGATCCAGAAAGTTTTGTCCATGAGTTCCATCTTGGCTCTACATATGCCCACCGCCTAAAAGGGACCCATGTGAGATTAGGATGAGCTGCAATGGTAGGACTCATTTGGAGCCCAATTGGCCCAACTGGGTCTCAGTAACTACACATCTATACGCACACTCAGAGCCCATGCCCACCTGGAACCCACCCAATGTTGGCTGGAGAGGTTGGGCTGTTGTCTGTTTTTTTGTTTTGGGGTGGTGGTGGAACAATTGCCTGAAGCCCCTCCTTCCAATCTCTCTACCTTGTTCACATGTCCATGACAAGTCTTCACAACCCTCCACCCCCCACCGTCACCTCCCTTTTATCTCTGATATCTCTCATTCCTGGCTCCAGATATCAGAGAGGAGGAAATGGCTTCCTACCACAAGCAGAAGTCAACTGAACTCCAGCCCAAAGTTCTCAGAGTTCCCTCCCCTCTCTTCAGTCTCCTCCCAAATCATCAAACGCTCATGGCATGGTCCTAAAAGTATTTACTGCTACCTCCACTAGGGGTCCTCTGTGCGCTATACCAGACAACACATCCTATTTATTCTGTAGGTAAGGGCTACTCAACTCCATGTGTGTTCCAGAGCGGATGCTCCAGCCTAGTTCATAGAGAGGCTATTTTGCCCAGCGATCTTCACCAGTAATGACCCTCTGTGGGACAACACCACCACTTATTAGGTAATATCTCACCCTGATCCCCAGAGTCTTCAGGTTCTTATATTCCTTTCTCCTCCTCTCTCACTTCACTTCAGCTCTGATGGAGACTCTAATGTCAGGCTCTTGGTGTGATGGTGGCCGAGGTCGTTCAAAACAAATTCACACTTCTCAAAGCAACCACCAACTGTGGTGATCAGTCAGGCACAGGCTTATAAAGGCTCAGGATTCCAGCTCAGATGTGGTGTACTGATCCCAGATATAAGGAGATTATGTTAGCATTCTGGTATTAGTACAAAAATGTGTTATTAATCATATGTGGTTTATAGAAAAAATTTCCTTAACATATTAAGGAAATAAATCCTAAACAATATCTAAAGTGAAAAAACTAGATCTAGTGTTTCAGACTGCCCAGTGGCTGACAGTGGAGCAGCGGGTGTAGTGGCCCTGCAGTGGTGTAGCTTTTGTTTTCTGGCAGAATTCAGATGAGATATCATATAGCACAGTTAGGATTGCTAAATTCTAGCACTCTAGCTAAGTGGCCATGATAGCATTATAGAGACTTAGACTAGTCAACTAGGCTGACCAGACGTCCTCATTCTTTACTGGACATGTTCTCTTTTTCATTGTTAGCTTTTGTTTCTAAACATTCTGTGTGTGGATCTGTTTTAAGCCCCGCCTTCTGACCACACCTATTGTTCTACATGTCCTATATATACATGTAGCCATTTATCAAACTGCTACCCACCACAGCCGATTGGCCACAGCCTAAAAATGCCTGAACTCAAATGTAAATAAACACAAATTAGTTGAATTTATTCTGACAGTTTCTTTTTTTATGTATTTCATAATGTTTTAATATTTTTACTAAAGCTGATTTAACCTTGGCTAAAAAGTAAATCTACCCTTGGTATCTACTGACCTCCAGCCCTTGTGCACTAATGCAAACTACATGTTAGGACTAGTGTGTGCAGGTGGGGTTTAGCGGAGTGGGTAGAAAAGAGCCAATTAGAGAGCTTTCTGTATTGTACATCACTGCTACTAATGGAAGCATGAACCTACCACTTTGTAGCAGTAAAGAAACTTGCGGCAGAATTACATTTCTGACCACTAGGGGGCACACTAGTCTTTTCAGAATAAACGCTTTGACAGATCATTTGTTTTAGCAAAATGCATCAAGTGTGTAAAATGTTTATAGATAAAGAAGCTATTCAGTGTTTATTCACTCTTCAAGCAGGTGCTTTTAAAATGCCAGCCTGCAAGAAGACGTAAGGGTCATCAGTCAGGTTCAACTGAGGTTCATTTCTGATTAGTGAGCGAATGTTTCTATTGTTTCCAGGTTTTTCAGGTTTTGGTTTCTCTGCACCGACAAATCAACAAAACCTGACAAATAACCGACGTGTTTAAGTAACAATCCCCAAACTTTGGAGCTGTAGAGTGCCCCCCTCAGTGATATACAGAAACTAAGCTCAACCAGCCTCATACATTCATAATGATGTTTCTTTTAGACCGGACTGTTTTTGAATAATACAGGACAGACACATATTTTGGTTGTAAATAACGGCACAGTAACAAAAACAGCCTGTGTAACTGCATGGGGATGATGGGAAGTTGAATAACATTCATATTAAAATGATTTATGACTGTTTTTGTTACATAAATCATAAAAATTTCAGGGGAAAAGAATGAAACTCAGAAAAAAGGTAGAATACGCTCCCTTTAAATTCAGTTATTTACAATTTATTAAAATGAGGGAAAAGTCATATGCATTCCATGTCATGCTTGACATTCCCCTGCCTCAAGTTAATTTAATCTGTTTATTAATTTGATTCACTGAACACATTCATTGCAGTGGGAAGTCTTGCCCAGAGCACGAGGAGGTTCTTGGGCTCTCAGCAGCAAATCATAACCCATTACTGTGTGATTCGGAGGTGGAGGTACGTGGGCATCTATCCTAATGCTGTTTAGCAGTTTCCTCCATGCCCCTTATCAGCTTTTCAATTAGCGGCTGAGCTGCATTCAGTGGGCTGGGACAGAGCTCTGTCTGCCCGTGAACGCTTTGTCCTGGATCATGAGTCTGGAGTCTGTGCTCTTTGTTCACTGGCAAATACAATACAGTATGGACAAAAGTATTGGGACACCTGCTCATTCATTGGTTCTTCTGAAATTAACGGTATTAAAAAGAGCTGATCCTGATTTTGTTAGAGTAATTTTGTCTACTGTCCAGAGAAGAAGACTTTCTACTAGATTTTAAAGGAGACTTGCTGTGAGGATTTGATTGCATTCTGCGATAAGAGCATTAGTGAGCTCAGAATGTTGGATGATCACCACCCCACCTCATCCCCACGCCTGGCATAAGACAACATGGTGCCAAAAGGTTCATGATGTTGATCTGCTCCAGAGAGTCCTATTCTATTCGCAGTACTTCTCTACAGGTACTACACAAGCTGTGTGTGTGCATTTGCACATCTGTGTCATCAATGGGTGCAGCTTAAAGTAGCCGAATGCATTCATTATAAAAGGTGTCCAAAAACATTTGGACATTTAGTGTATGTTCAGTGTGTGTTTGCTGATGTGGTTCCACTGTTATGAGATGTGTTAGATGATTGGTGTGCCTGGATGGGGGGTGGGTCTGGGATGCCAGATATCCCTGTTGACTCTTCTGGAGACCCAGAGAGAAAATCCTGTGTTTTCAGAGATATCCAAAGATGTGTGGAGCGGGCCTGAGTGCTGCAGGTTATGAAGCATATTCCGTTTGTGCATGTGTGTGTATGCATGTACTGAATGAGTTCTTTAGGCACACTAAATACCTCCTCGCCTTCCTCCAGCTTCTCCAGTAATGAGATTGCAGTCGTGGTCCTCAATTTCGCTGATAAGTGAATTGATTTCTCCAAATTGAATCAGATAGATGGCCTCTGGAAGTTTTGAGTGACCACTAAATCACGGAGCTCTTGGGAGGCTGGATAATAACTTGTCAGTTCATTTCTAAGTCATGTCGAAGTGTAAGGAGGAAGGTTACACATGAATGATATTGACATAATTTAACCCCTTAAACCCTCAACAGCCAAACATCAGAAGCTGTTTACAGACACAAGTTGCTGGATTTCGACCAAAGACAAGCAAGAATTGTGCATTCTGAATGATGCGGCCCAGTTTACTGTGCTTAAAATGAGCAACAACACAAAATAACAAGGGAAAAGGTCCATTATCACTTCAGGTTGACTTTAAAGGGCATCCTGGAGAGTTCCTGATTTCTCTGTGGAGTTTCTTTGATGAGTAAATGAAGTGTCAAAAGGGTTCATTTGAGTGATCTCACAGAATAGACATATTCAGGCCTCCTTTACTTTTTGTTTTTTGAGAATTTGTCCACTCTGTCCCTCCAACAACAGTATCCTCTCAAAATTCTAACTACTGCAGTGTACACCTGTAACAAGCAAATTATCCATTTTCAAAGATGGTTAACTGACCTGGTGCGCTGTGACAATAAATCTGACTGATCAAAACAATCCCATCATAACCAAACCACCAATACATTTCTATAAATGAGATGTTTTAGTGTGAAGAACCCATTTAAGGTTAACGACCTATGAGCCTTCTCCCCTGGACAGTCGAGACAGTATTGTAATTTATACCTGCTGGTACTCTTGATGGTACAAAAGCATCTGGGTCAGTCTGAAGGACTTGACCTCTACGATGGCCTCCTTCTTTATATCTACTGTAAACTGTACATTTAAAATCTTGTCACTGACTCAGACGCTCATGTAGAGCATCTTATCACTCCAGTGATAAATTATAAATATAAGACGATGAGATTGCAGGGCTAATTGGTCCAGTAAGGCAGTGAGTCACTTTCAGGATAATACCAGGCTGAAATCACTGCAGAAACAGAAGGGAAACCTCTAGAGATGTTCGGTGGCTTTTACCAGACTGGCTTTAAACAGGCCTTACAAAAACTCTCTGACCAATTATGGAAGCAGCTGCTCATGTATGAGTGACATTTTTAGAGAAAGATGTTGTTAAGGAGGAGCTGCTCTCTGTAGAGTGTGGTGGGCTGTAATGATACATTGTCATATTGCTGAAATGTGAAGATGGCTAAAATGATCTGCAGTGTGCTGATTATGCCAGCTAATGCAGTTCAACACTAAAGCTTGCAATGAGATTAACCTCCACCAGCTAATGAATATAGGATATTTTAAAACAATAAAACCCTCAATAAAAAAATATAATCAATAAAAAAAAACAACTACAGCACACACACAGTTTCCCAACAGGCAGCAGGAAATGCCCAGCAATGGGAGAAAAGCTACGCTCATAAGACACTTTCACAACAATAGATCCAGAGTGTAGAGAGAAAATTCAGGTCTAGAAAGTAAAAATCCACCCCAGGATAAGCTGCAGCAGAGCTTCCTCACAGTTGGAACAAAACCCCATGCATCCCAGCTGACTCTGACCTCTGACCTTTCTTTATGAGTACGCCTGCCTGTCAAAGCTTGGTGAGGAGTCACTCAGCCACCGACCCAGGAAACCTCCCAAATGCTGTTAGAGCCATTTCCATCTCATCACAGGTTTTCCCATAATCCTGTAAAACTCATGTGTGCCATGAGGGGGCGCTCGAAGAGAGTTTTGTATTTACAGCAGGGGAGTGAGTGAATTACTCTCCCCACCTGTAGGGGGAGCCTAAATCTGAAGGATTGAGTGTGAGTGCATCGTTAGGCCTCCAGTGCGCCGGATGGGCTTTGGTTAAGTGTGTGATGGATCATGGCTGTATCTCTCTCATCATGGGGGTGATGTGTGTGTGAGGTAAGAGAGAGAGAGAGAGAGAGACAGAGAGAGAGAGAGAGAGACAGAGAGAGAGAGAGGGAGAGAGAGAGAGGGAGAGAGAGAGAGAGAGACAGAGAGAGAGAGAGACAGAGAGAGAGAAAGAGAGAGAGAGAGAGAGAGAGAGAGAGAGGTGTGGAGTGTGAGCATGCTCAGTGCAGCCCTGTGGAGCTGGGTGGTGGAGTGTAATGAAAGATGTGTAATCACTTCCCCTCAGTAATTAATGAATGATAGAGGAACAGAGGGAATAACACACACACACACACACACACACACACACACACACATACACAGGCACATACCAAGCTTAATCTTCTAATCCTATTTCCTCTTTTAATGAGAGGAGATCTCTCTCTCTCTCACTCCCCACTCTCTCTCTCACTCCCCCCCCCCCCCCTCTCTCTCTGTCTCTCTCTCTCTCAGGTGGTCAGGTGGTTGCATGTCTGACATCACTGATCCTCATTTACTGAAAGTTGTTGGATTTGCACAGTATTGTGGGAATTGTAGTGGATTTATGAATATCGCTATGGTAACTGTAGTCTCGTTGGTTCTCCTCGGCCCCTCCTCCTCTCTCTCTCTTGTGTGTAGAGATGCTGGCATTCTTATCAGAACTGATTCTATATCTCGGTCTTTTTATATGAAATGTTTCCGATATTCTGGCCTTTTCCATCTGGTTTCCTCGCATGAAATCAAGGTGTATCAGGTGAGGGCGGTGTGTTGCTGTTGTTGGACAGAAACTGTGAGGTCCAAACCACATGTGGACTGAACCCTGACCTCAGTGCACCATTACACCCCGAGTCATTACTCTACCTGCTTGTGTAATGCTGATGAGATGATTGGAAAGTCCAATCCCAGCAGAGATGCAGAAGAGAACACCACAGCTTTGTCCTTTTCAGGAACCGTGTCTGCAGAGCAAGACGTCAGGGATCTGGTGATGAATCTGTCACTGCAGACGCCGCTTTGTCGAGTTACATAAATAAACCCAGCTTTGAATAGCTGTCAGAGTCGAGCCACAGCCGCGCGTTTGCCTTCTGACTATCAAGCAACACATTTACCACCAACACAGTTCTTCCTCAGGGCTTCCAGACATGGCTAATTTTTGTTTGCGACCTTCACCACTTTGTTCTAACCTGTCCCCCAAAAGACTCAGATTTTTACCTCATTTTACTTGCAGCGGAGGTGAGGAATGGTAATGCTCTTCACAGACTCGCCTCATTTATTGGACAATTCGTGTATTGTTGCAGTCGAGGGGCCAGAAGTGTCAAACAGAACTTACAAAAAAAAAAGCTCCAGAGCGCGAGAGCCCTTGTCTAAATTCTCATAACTTTCATCCCTCAAACACATTGATATGCATTAATTCAGCACTGCTGGTGACCTCTGATGCCTCGGTTCCTGCAGCCTTTGTTCTTCTTTCTCTCCTCTCTTTATTTCAGTTGTACACTAGTTGTAAAAGTTTTCTGGGGATTTTTGTGGCATCTTCAGATAAGCCAGACATTTGTTGTCTCTCTGTCTGGACAGATCCGTCCCAAGCTTGCAGAAAATCCATCTTGAGCCCACCTGCGATTTGTCATTACCTCCAGGCCAATTAATGTGTGCAGGTATTTTCTGTAACTTCCATTTTATTATTATTATTATTATTATTATTAGATTCTGGTTTAAGATGTGACCTGCAATTTGTCATTACTTCCAGGCCAATCCATGTGTTCAGGTAGTTTTAATTTTTCCATTTTCGTTTCCATTATTATTATTATTATTATTATTATTATTATTATTATTATTATTATTGTTGTTATATTCTGGTGTGTTTAAGGTGTGCTCTGGTTCGAATGGGGGTTACTTAAGGAGGCGGTTAATGTGATTTTTAATGTGATTTTTCAGATTTCGTTTTCCGTTTATCTCAAATTTAGATCATTTAGATCATACATACTCTCCCCTGTGCAATGCTCCTGACACTGGGAGGGTGAAGACTGACACACGCCTCCTCCGACACGGAGGAGCCAGCCCCTCTTTTTCCAAACTGCCGCCAATGCAACATCACTGGGCAACCAACACGCTCTGAGGAAAGCGCCGTGTCCCCGGCTCTGATGCACTGGTCAGTGAGCTGATATTCTCGTGTATTGATGATAATGAAGGATGAAATTGTGACTTAAAGTGACATTATGTGAGTACATAAGAAAACTCATTTATTATTATTGGGGATGGGAATCCCCTCCTTCTGCAGTAACAGTTACTCTTCTGAGAAGAATTGCATTAGATGTGGGGGAAAATTGCTGTGCGGACTTGACTGCATTCAGCCATAAGACCATTAATGATGCTGGATGATTAGTTTTGGATCACAAAGGACCGCTCAAACACATCCCAAAGGTTCTGGATTGTGCGTCATCCTGAAGTCAGTGAAAAGAGAAAGCTCTGGAAAGCACAATGAAACGTGTGCTGCCTCAGATAAAGCAAGACAGGAAGCTCTCGGTGCAATTGGGGAAATAGTTCTAAAACTGATTATGCTCACTTCACACACAGTCAGAAGACAATGACATCGTGTTTCATCCTATTTGAATGGAGCACCAAGTGCCAAGTAATACAGATGGATGAGGAAAGAGAAAGAAACACAGACAGAGAAGCAGAATGAGGCTGGATATCGTCCTCATAGCTGCACAGACTCATTATTTGATTTAAAGAAAGGCCCACGGGCTTTGATGCTTTTAATGGCGTCTCAGCGCAGTATTGCCATTCTGACAATTACCGGCGAGCACACCACCACTTATCTCCCCGAAGCAGTCCCCGCACCGTCCTCCCCCGCCTGATTACAGGTATAAATCTCACCTCTCTCTCTCCTCCAAATTAATGAAAGCAGCAGCCAGGGCAGGTCTCCTCTCACATCCAACAAGGGTTCCATTCCATCACCTCAAACCCTGCAGAAATGATCCCACTCCGTCTTCTCTCTGCTGCTCATCTCTCTGCCTTGTTTATTGCTGCTTCCCCCTTGTCAAGGTATTTTACCTGCAGTAATTAGCATCAGAGCTTGAGAAATAGGCTTTATGATAGCATACATCAGATCTGCTGAACAAATAGGGAGAGTTGGTCCCGGAAAGATATGGCCATTGTCCTTCCTCAGAAATTTATTTTGCTAACGATCATAAAAATGGAGACCTTGCGATTTAGTGCCAATAAAGAGAGAAAAGAGCCATGCGTCTTCATAATTCAGTCATGATGTGAGGCTATTTTTGTCTGCAATGAAGACAAGCCTGTGGACTTCGCACTAAAGAAACGATGGGCTTAGCGAATCTTACTGTGCTGTGAAAATGTATGTACCCCCTTCCCTTCTGGGTGGGACTGGATGAAGTGGCTCTCATGACGGACCAGCAGAGCAAAATACTGCCAACCGAAAGGTACATCAGTACGGATCTAATATTTCCTAAGGCTTCTGGGAAAATGGTCTATGTACAGGCCAGTCAACACAGGTCCCTTTTTATCTGGCTCACAGTTGATACTGCATTTCACAGTAGGAACACCACACCCACTCTCAAACATGGTGGTGGTAGTGGCACAGTATTGGGACATTTTGCTACCTCAGAAGTGGCCAGCTTGCTATTGCTTTACTCTTAAAATATGCTTACCAACACTACACCCACACTGCTCTATTACAAACATGCTTTTTTACAGAACCACAAATGGTTCTTCTGTGGCACCATTAACATAACTATGAAGCACCGTCATCTTTATGATCATTGCTGTGTGTTCATCTACAACTAACACTTACACTTCTCACACGTTCTGTAACAAACGTGCTACTTACAGAACCAAAAGTGGGTCCACTATGACATTGCTCAAAGAGTTCAGCAGAACGGAAATCTCAAATCCACACTAAATATCTGAATAGAAACAGATAAATATTGCAGAGGGGCCCAGAAAAAGCCCTGACCTAAACCCAATTCTTGAACCATGGCTCATTCTTTAAGAAGCAGTTCATGCTTGAAAACCTACTAATACATCTAATTTAAAGCAGTTCTGCAAAGACGAGCAGCTCAAAATTAATTTACGACAAAAGTCGTGAAATTATAAGAAGAGTTGTTTGCAGTCATAGCCGATAAAGGTCATGCAAAGTTGTTCATTTTAAGGGGAAAATTACTTTTTCACATGGGTGATTGATGGATAACTGCTTCATCACAAAATAAAACAAATGTACAAATGTTTTGCATTTCATAAGCTTCCCTTTGAAAAAGTTTACTTTAAGTTCTACAGACATTCACTGTGATAGGTGTGCAATAAAAGAGAATGCGAAAGAAGGTCAAATACTTTTTTACAATCCTAAAAATATCTTTGGTTTGAGGCGCTGTGGTCATTTAGTATCATCAATAAATGAACAATGTTCATGATTAAGCCTGGAGTTGCATTTTAAAAGGCCTTTACATATGCACCGCTGATGAATGGCACCTCCACCTGCACTGTTATTAATGGATGTTGGACCAGTTTCTTGGGCAGTTTGTCAAACTAAGCTGACTTTGCTGTGACCTAGACAACATGAACGCTGGGTTCAGAAGGCAAGAGAGTTCCTCGCTAGTCTAATTGGTGTACTTAATCATATTTAAACCATTATAAACAGGGTTATTTGCATCAAAACCTACATTTTTTACTTTTATGCATGTAAAGAATGAGTGTCCCTAAACATGTAGTGAGTGCTCAGTACCTGTAGGGGGTGCTGTAATTCACTGTGAAGAAAAGATGTGTGCATGCTGAAGCGCTGTGGTTCAGCTGATGTGTCAAAGGTGAATTTCTTACAGGAAAGAAGGAAATTTATTAAAAACCTTTAAAGCCCAGTTGCTCATCAGAGCCTGAAGAGTGGCATGGAATAATTTTAAGTACTGTTCAGGTGATTTTTGGCCTCATTGTTGGTTAAGTGCAATACGATCCTGAAGTAGTCGTAATTTCAAGTGTCAGGGATAAATCTGTAATGAGAGTAATTTAATGTGATCAATATGGAGATCAAAGATGGAGGTAATAATAATAAACTCACACACCTGAAGAAATGTCTTTTATCAGATTAAAACAAATGTAATTAATTGAAATTTAGTTTTCTTGGGGTAAAGAAATGAGACACTCCACATTTATTACTTCTTAAAATGTCTAAGATGCTGAACTTCCTAGGACGGTCTGACCTGGCCATGTTGGTCAGTTGTTCACTTGTAGATGTTTTAGTGGACAGTGGAGCGGCCTGATTTGTAATTGTCTAGGAACCTTTTATATCCCCTTCCCAGACTCCTCTGCACGTACAACCGTCTTTTCAAGGCCTCGGACAGCTCTTTGGATCTGGCCATGGTGATCTTCACCACTCCAGAGCAAACCAGACTAAGGCTACGTTCACACAGCCGGTAAACTTTGATCGTATCTGTGTGCAGTGTGAACAGCAACAACACACTGAATCTGACATTTTCAGCTCCGATTGGGCCACCTTCATATGTAGTATTGAAATGCGATTCTCTGCAATGCTACTTCAACAGCCAGATCGGAATTCCTACTTCAATCCAACTCGCTGAGAAGAAGGGAAATGGACAACAGCATTGGGGGAGGTTTTCAATGGTGGGATAGTGATGTAACAGACCTCATTAAAATCTGGGATGATGTCTCTATTCAACTAAATTAGAAGGGAGATATCACTTCCGCTCTGTCTAAAGAAATGAATGCACACGGCCACAGGAGGGCACTGCTGCAGGGCTAAAAAATAAAAAGCTTAATAGCGCACTTTAACTTTAAATTGAGGATGCAAACCAAAGAAGTGAGCATGGCCAATGTGTGGTCTTTTGCTCATGTGCATCAGTTTAGGAGCATGAACTGTTCAGATTAATGTTGGCTATAGATCACATTAAAAGACAGTGTGTGAACAGCCTAAAAACATATGTGGTGAGAAAATTGGATATGGGCCACTTTACCTGCTGTATGAACTTATAAGTCGTAAACGTCTGAGGTTTAAAGACAGAGTCCTCCAGAATCCTCTCTAAGCATGTTCTAATCATCTGCAGCTGATTTTAATTCTACACATTTGAAGGGTAAAACATGTAGGAGAGTTCTAACCTTTTCCTCACTTAAAAATTATATTTACTAATTACATTTTACAAATGAAATAAAATCTAGAAAATGTATTATAATTTTCCCCCAATATATTCTACCCAATCTAGAAGATCCATTAATCAATCCCTGTTCATGTGATCTCCCCCAATCACTAACAATACCTCCAACACTAGGAAGGTAAGGACTAGCACGTCTCCTCCTCCAGCCAGCGTGTTGAGAAGAAAGCTCCAGCTCCAGCTCCAGCTCCGATACAACAGCTAATAGACTGATGTGGGAAGGTGGGGGAGATGTGGGGAGGAAGTGCCTTCAATCCACCACTGAAAGGCCAAATGTGCTCTTTTGGACATCGGCTGCTGATGGCAAGCCGATGGAAAGAGTCTCCTGGACCACTCGATTACCTCCATCTCTCAGTATTGTTCAAAAAATGAAGATGTTTAAATACGTGAAAAAGAACCAAGGTTTTCATGTTTTTATATATGTAGAGAGTAAACTATATTAAGTGCATGTTCATGAGGTGCTCTCAAGAGCCTGACCATGCATGCACCCCCCCCCCCCCCCTCACAGCTCTCAGGCTGGCTGTGTTTCTCCTTTAACCCTGGAGGTAATTGCTTGTCTGTTAGCTGGCTCGGAGGGTTGGCACACTCACAGACGAGCTTCTCATCAGCCTGGGTAAATACTTCACTGTGGGATGGGGTGAAGAGGAGACTACAGAGGGGAGGTTTGAGAGAGGGTGATCGGAATGCCACAAAAGGGGTCAATTCAGGTTAAAGAACCCCCTTACTCCATTCTCATCCATCA
This sequence comes from Salminus brasiliensis, assembly GCF_030463535.1. Taxonomy (NCBI): domain Eukaryota; kingdom Metazoa; phylum Chordata; class Actinopteri; order Characiformes; family Bryconidae; genus Salminus; species Salminus brasiliensis. Next base: position 560,864 of record NC_132890.1, read on the forward strand.
CTTTGCTGTCTAATTATTAGTCTATAATTATAACTACATAACCACAGCTATACCTGCCGGGCGACTGTTTTCTCAATAAAAGCACTTTACTTTATGATGTCATTTCCTTTTAAAAGTCTGTTTACAGTTTGATGTATGGAAGCAGTGTTTGAAGTGTTGCCACATCTTATGTGAGAGGTAATTTCAGCACCGTGGCACCTTCATAATCTCCTGATCAGGACCCTGGTCTATCTGCACAGATGTTCCTCTATCAGAGCCGTTGGGTGAGAGATCCTGAACTTTCCATTTAGAGCTGCAGGCTTTCCTGGAGCTCTCTCTCTCTGAAAGAGCTGAACAGTGGCAGCGTTTCCAATAAACTCTCTCCTCCTCAGTCCAGCTCCACCTCTCCACTGTGCTGACTCGATTTGACCAGCGCACTTCTACACTTCACTAACTAGTGCACTAACCCAGTGCACTTCTACACTTCACTAACTAGTGCACTAACCAGTGCACTTCTACACTTCACTAACTAGTGCACTAACCAGCACACTTCTACACTTCATTAACTAGTGCACTAACCAGCACACTTCTACACTTCACTAACTAGTGCACTAACCAGCACACTTCTATTTTTTCTGCCTCTGGTTCTTTCTGCTTCTCTCTCTCTCTCTGTCTCTCTCTCCTCTCCCTCTCTCTCTCTCTCTCTCCCTCTCTCTCTCTCTCTCTTTCTCTCTCTCTCTCTCTCTCTCTCTCTCTCTCCCTCTCTCTCTCTCTCTTTCTCTCTCTCTCTCTCTCTCTGTCTCTCTCTCTCTCTCCCTCTCTCGCTCTCTCTCTCTCTCTCTCTCTCTCTCTCTCTCTCCCCCTCTCTCCCTCTCTCAGAAAGAATCCAGTAAAGTCATTTGCTCTCTCAGTGATCAGTGAAAACAGTTGGTCTTTGTGTTTAGACTCTGAGCAACAGCTTGTTTTATAAACTGGATCCATATTTCAGAGTGAATATCCTCGCTCTGCTTCCCTGCATTATCCATACATTAAGGGAATTCATTTTCCTGTGGAGGCGTCCGGAGTTTAGAGTTCTGTGTCACAGTGAGTCTCAGCGGAATACAAAGTAATGCTGGTTTTCGTGATGTGTGCACTGTGGCTATGAAATACTGCACAGTTGTATTGTAGCTTAGGATTTCCTGCAGGGGTGAGAAAGCTGAAGCTTCTGCTGCTGAACCTCAGGCCTGAAGAACAGCTGTGTTCTTTTACCTGCATTTACCTGAGGCTCTTATCCAGAGCTCTTACAGCTGAGTCATGTTACACAGGTAAGAGAATGTAGAGTTAGGAATCGTACCCTAGAACTCTTATTGGTTTAGAGTGCTGTAGCTAACCCAGCCAGGGGAATCAAACCCCAGCCATTGGGGGTGTGGTGTTCTCCATTACTCTGCACTAATCACCTCCTCAGTTGTGTTATATTGAGAGCAGGCCTTTGAGTGTACAGCCTGGTCTCAAGAGGAATTCATACATATATGACTGCACCAATTACTGCAGATGTTGAGCAATTATTTAAACCTAGACCTAAACTAAACCTACTACACCTCAACCTAGACCTAAACTAAACCTACTACACCTCAACCTAGACCTAAACTAAACCTACTACACCTTAACCTAGACCTAAACTAAATCTACTACACCTCAACCTAGACCTAAACTAAACCTACTACACCCCAACCTAGATCTAAACTAAACCTACTACACCCCAACCTAGATCTAAACTAAACCTACTACACCCCAACCCTAGACCTATACTTTGCCTATTACACCTTAAGCCATGCCTCAGCTTAACCAACTACATCTTAGACTATCCCAAAACCAAATCTACTACACCTAACCCTAGACCTAAACTTAGCCTACTGCATTACATTGAAACCCACATCTAAATATAACCTACTAAGCATAAACTTAAAACTTAGCCTACTATACCTAAACCTAACGCTAACCTAACCTAACCCCAACTCTATGAGAATGGGAAGTTCTTGCTGTTTCTGCAGGAGTTTCCAGGGATGCGCAGTTTTTGATTTGTACTGTAGTTGTGAACATGCTGTTGCTCTAGATAAGAATGTCTGCTAAATAAATAAATGTACGTGGCTAACTATCACGCTATCACGTAAAGGGAGGCTTATGAGCACCAATTTGCATTGTGCAATTTACATGCCCTAATCACACACACACACATTTGCCTTAAAGCACTCAGAGCTTGAAGTATTCTCAATTAGACTTGCTTATGGTTTCTGACACTGTTTGGAACACACTGAAGTAGTGATGGCTTAATACTGAATACACTGTCAGTACCATATCCACTACAGTGAATAGATAAATACTGTCTTTCCCTGTTACCAAACAGTGAGCCACGTTCCTCTCAGATGCTCTATGTGCATTTATTAATAAGTTATTAACACCTAACAGCAGAAAAACTCTGATTGTAAAGTGTGAAAATCATCAGCATTAGTTAATGAGCTCCAAACATGAAGATCAGCAACATCTCTCAGAGCTCAGACTGTGAGAGTAGTTTCTTCATATGTTAATGAGCTGATCAGATGATCATTAGCAAATAACTAAAGCACCTGTTGGGGTTCAGCTGTAGTCACATACTAACAGCTACAACACTGACTGATGGAGAACCCACGGTAAGATCAGGATCCAGCAGCATCTGAGCTTTAACAGAATGGAGGAATGTGGGGCACTGATTGGAGATCAGCAGATCACTGTAGACCTCTTTTTGATGTTACAACTGTTTACAAATGGTTTATAAGGTGTTTATGACAATGAATAACAATTACAAGTACATTTAGTCATTCATAAGCCCTTTGCGAGGGTAGTCTTATTATAATGTTGGATCTAACTGTGTTATTAACGTCCTCTACAGCACTGTTGAATGGCGAGCAGAATGCGGTGTGGATTACAGGGAGAGCGTAGTGTTTCCTTTTAAATCTTAGTTTATTTGCTGTTTCACATATCTCTCCCCCACATTTTTTTCTTTTCTTTCACCACACATGCATCACACACCTGCACACTCTAGCTGTCATCATGCTGTAGTATTTGTGGAAGTGCACCTGCACATGCATTTTTTTTTACAGAAAAGCAAATGTGTGTTGCTAATTGAAGTATTGTGGAGTGAAATAACTTGGCGTATCCCGCAGTGTCAGACAAGGAGAAACTTTTGAATCCTTCTCAGAAGGATGCTTTAAATGAAGGTCCATTAAATGGAATTGCTTCATGTTGCAAGATGTACGGTAGCTCTGCTTACAGGGAATACTGATAAATAAACACCAATCAGTAACATGCTGTGCTATAGCTGCAGTAAAAACTAGGGGGGAAATGGAAAAATCCTTGATCTATCAATGTAAATGTGATGGTTTACAGACTCTGTGGGTTGCTAGAAGCTTCAATCCCATTAGGATTTCCCCAAATCAGGCCGGTATTATCACACACGTCCATCAAACTATTAGAAATGGTCTCAAACTTTCCTAGATGTGCTTATGTGGTAAGTAACTGTTATCTGTGGCAGTAACTGATAGCTAAACACAAACCTCTCTTAGTGTTTTCTCTCATCTACTGTAGTTTACTCAGGACACATCACTTAGACTCATGAGCAAAGCTCTGCTCCTTTGTAGACTTGAAAAGGGTTCTGTGTGGCTGTTGGTTTTACACAAAGAGAGAATACGCTGGCATGACTACATCCATTACATTGCATTTAAACATGAAAGCATAGTGAGAAATGCTTTTCATTGTATTTCATTTTGTTTTGTAGACATAATGTTATTCATTTCAAACAACCACACAAGGTAGGCCTGTGTTCTGGCATGGCCATGCCCACAACTACTTTAAATGGCTGCTGAAGGTTTGTAGCTTGACAGTGCATTTCCAGGGCGGGTAATTTACATGCCTTGTATTTTGCAGTTCAGCCTTGATGAGCAAACGTCACACCTTTCCCATCTGTTTGCATACGGGGTGTGTCTTTCCCCCATCACTCCAAATTGGAGTGTAGTCTTTCCCCCCAGGCTACCCCCCCCCCATGTGTGTTTACTTTTTAATCTATATAGTGTGTTTGCCTGTCCTCAATCTTGAAGGCTGTAGGAGCAAGTTACCACTTTTGCTGCTGCAGAGTGTGGTTCTGTCCAGTAATTTATTTACACTGTCTGTAATTAAAATGTTCGTTTAAAGCTTTTTTTGAATGTACATCTACAGTTAGGAGACTAAATTAACCTATGGTGGAGGAGCATCTGAGCAGTTGGTGAGGGTAAGGGAGATGGAGAGATGGATGTTGATGTATAGGCAGGTGTGTACAGTTCTGCTCCAGCACTGAGGAGAATATCATTAGAGCTGCCAATCTCACCATCAGTCACAGGAGCTGTGCTGCTGAGCTGAGTGACAGCGGGACACCTCCACTCCTATATGTAGATGTACAGTAGAACCAAGGACAACTCAAAGAACCCTTTGACTGTTCAGAAGTTCTTTGCTTGTATAAATGATTCAAGGAACTTCACAAAGGGTTATTTATCAAAGACAATGATTAAAAATATAGAACCATGACAGTTTAAAATGGTTATATATAGCACACATATATAATGAATTAGTTTAAGAACCCTTTTTCAGAACTTTATAGAACAAGGAGAATCAAGGAGCATCAAGGTGATAAATCATGGAATGATGGTGGAGCTCCATCCAGTCCTTTTGGGATGAGTTGGAGATGAGGTGGTGTGGTGAAGGTCCAACATCCTGACCTCACCAATGTTCTTGTCACTGAATGCAATCAAATCCTCACAGCAATGCTTCTCCAGTCTTCTTCTCTGGACAGTAGTGACAGTTACTCCAAAAAAAAGCCAGATTAACTCATGATTTCAGAAAAAAATTATGAATGAGCAGGTGTCCCAATACTTTTGTCTATACAGTATATTTTTAGCACAGAGAAACCCTTACACAGACAGAATAGAAAACCAGCATTTCCTAACCTGACTGCTTACAGTACTGTACAATAATAATGGCTAAACTGCCTCTGCGGAGAGAGCAAATCAGACATGGTGTGCATTTAAATGGAAACATAATAAGCAGCATTTATCCCCATAATCCCTCAGCTATTACCTCACCGCATCACTGACATTTCTGCATGTGCTAAACAACCTGCGGTGTGTGTGTGTATGCAAATGTGTGTGTGTGTGTGTGTGTGTGTGTGTGTATGTATATGTATGTGTGTGTATGCATATGTGTGTGTGTATGTGTATGTATATGTGTGTGTGTGTGTATGTATTTGTGTGTGTGTGTGTGTGTATGTATATATGTGTGTGTGTGTGTGTGTGTCAGTGTGTGTCCACATGACCCTTTATCTGCCTGTACAGCAGCAGCAGCTGTATTGCGCTGATACTAATCCTGGCTCCAGCTCCATCCTGCTGCAGGAGGAAAGTGTGAAAGAGTGAATGAAAGTATTTCATTTGTTACTTTTCTGCATCTGTTTCTGTTCGTTGTTGATGTGGAAGAATGTGAGGAGAAGCAGCAGGAGCTCGCAGATCTCAGCAGCACGAATCAATGTCTGATTGCACACAGATGTGATTAAAACTGCAGGAATCATATGATCATATGAAGATTGTAGTTTAGTCTTCATATGTTGTAAATACAGAATGTCAGCTTATTCAGTAATGTGCCACATGTTTCGTCTTACTACACAGTATGTCCATTTTTGCCATTTTTAAATCATTTTTTTAAATCTGAGAATTCATGTGAATCTGAGAGTTGTTCATTGTTTTGTACCTCTGTGTTTTTATCTAACTGTCCCTTTAAATCCCTGATTAAATCCTTTATGCTTTTACTGGTTTGCTTTATAGCTATGTGACTTTTTCAGAGCATCACTGTCTGTAACTTTGTGTTTTTTTACATGACTGTAATAATCAGCCATTAAAGTCCTACATGTTAATGAGCTAATGTGTATTCTTGACCAAAGTGTCAAAATGCACCAAAAGTCTCAGAATCAGGACAAAAGAATGAAAACTACATAAAACATTTTAATAACAGAATATCAATGTGGTTTAAATGACAAAAGGGTAAGAAACAGTTCAGATAAACAGGCAGTAAAATGTAAATCCTGACGTAGTCTGCATGGAAGACAAGAAAAGGAGAAGACAAAATGTCAGTATCTGAAGGTGGTGGTGAGTCCAGTGAGGGTAAGGTAAGTGGAGTAAGGGTAATGTAGCATTGGGGTCTTCTAGTAGAAGTTTTGCTAAAGCTTTCATAACCATCTTTATTAAATCTGATAAACTACAAATATAATCTACAAAAAATATCAGGGTGGTGTAGAGTGAAGGTGTGGTTTGGAGTGAAGGTGTGATCTGGAGTGATGGTGTGGTGTGGTGTGGTGTGGAGTGAAGGTGTGGAGTGAAGGTGTGGTGTGGTGTGGTGTGGAGTGAAGGTGTGGAGTGAAGGTGTGGTGTGGTTTGGAGTGAAGGTATGGTTTGGAGTGAAGGTGTGATGTGGTGTGGAGTGAAAGTGTGGTGTGGAGTAAAGGTGTGGTGTGGTCTGGAGTGAAGGTGTGGTGTGGAGTAAAGGTGTGGTGTGGTCTGGAGTGAAGGTGTGGTGTGGAGTAAAGGTGTGGTGTGGTGTGGAGTAAAGGTGTGGTGTGAAGGTTTGGTCTGGAGTGAAGGTGTGGAGTAAAGGTGTGGTGTGGAGTAAAGGTGTGGTGTGGTCTGGAGTAAAGGTGTGGTGTGGTCTGGAGTGAAGGTGTGGTGTGGAGTGAAGGTGTGGTGTGAAGGTGTGGTCTGGAGTGAAGGTGTGGAGTAAAGGTGTGGTGTGGTCTGGAGTGAAGGTGTGGTGTGGAGTGAAGGTGTGATGTGGAGTAAAGGTGTGGTGTGAAGGTGTGGTCTGGAGTGAAGGTGTGGAGTGAAGGTGTGGTGTGAAGGTGTGGTCTGGAGTGAAGGTGTGGAGTGAAGGTGTGGTGTGAAGGTGTGGTCTGGAGTAAAGGTGTGGTTTGGAGTGAAGGTGTGGTCTGGAGTGAAGGTGTGGTGTAAAGGTGTGGTGTGGTGGTGTGGTGTGGTGGTGTGGAGTAACTGGTGGTTACTGGTGGTGACTATGCTGTTGTGAGGTCTTACGGGGATGTTAAGAGCAGATAGCTTCGGTAAGACCTAAAATTTTCAGATATTCTTTATGAGTCTGACCCACAATGCTTTATTTTTAACCACACCTTTAAACCTCATCCAGTGACGTCTCTCGTCCAGAGCGAGTGCCCTACTGACCGATGTTCTCCTAAACAGTGCACAGTTCTGGAGATGCGTTTTATGAGTCATTGGGCCGCTACTGAACACGTTCTCTGCTGAAGAACAAGCTGAACACTCGGCTTCTTCTCAAACAAAAGAAAGAGAACTTCATGACCTCGGGGGCCTGGGCGTAATGCCTTCCCTGTAGTTGCTCTGAGATGTGTCCAATTGGCAGTGGTGCTGTGGACTCCCCCGGCTCCCGGGCTCTAATTGAAAAGCGCCGTGTCTAATGTGTGCTCTTCTTAATGGAGTTTTAGTTTACTCGCTCGAGAGAGGGAAGGAGAGAGAGAAGCTGCTGAGCCTCAGCCCTGTATTAAGATTCATCTCCTGGACACCTGCACCGAGACATTAGCGCTGGAGTTTAACCGTCACATGTCTCAGTGCTGCTAAAATGGCCACTGTGAGTTTTGCCTGGACCAGCTGTTTGAAAGTGGAGCCGTCAGCAGGATTCTCCGCTCCAGATCCCACCTGCTGAGGAACCACAGCTCGTTACCTCTCCCTCTCTCTCTCTCTCTCTCTCTCACTATAACTCTCCCTCTCTCTCTCTCTCTCTCTCTCTCTCTCTCTCTCTCACACTCTCCCTCTCTCTCTCTCTCTCTCTCTCTCTCTCTCTCTCTCTCTCTCTTCCACTATAACTCTCTCTCTCTCTCTCTCTCTCTCTCACTATAACTCTCCCTCTCTCTCTCTCTCTCTCTCTCTCTCACTATAACTCTCTCTCTCCCTTCCTCTCTCTCTCTCTCCCTCTCTCTCTCTCACTATAACTCTCTCTCTCTCTCTCTCTCTCTCTCCCTCTCTCTCTCTCTCTCTCTCTCTCTCTCTCTCTCTCTCTTCCTCTCTCTCTCACTATAACTCTCTCTCTCCTTCCTCTCTCTCTCTCTCTCTCTCTCTCTCTCTCTCTCTCTCTCTCTCTCTCTCTCTCTCTATAACTCTCTCTCTCTCTCTCTCTCTCTACTCTCTCTCACTATAACTCTCTCTCTCACTATAACTCTCTCTCTCTCTCTCTATTCCTCTCTCTCTCTCTCTCTCTTCTCTCTCTCTCACTATAACTCTCTCTCTCTCTCTCTCTCTCTCTCTCTCTCTCACCCTTCTCTCTCTCACTATAACCTCTCTCTCTCTCTCTCTCTCTCTCTCTCTCTCCCTCTCTCTCACTATAAATCTCTCCCTCTCTCTCTCTCTCTCTCTCCTCTCTCTCACTATAACTCTCCTCCTCTCTCCCTTCCTCTCTCTCTCTCTCTCTCTCTCACTATAACTCTCTCTCTCTCTCTCTCTCTCTCTCTCTCTCTATAACTCTCTCTCTCTAACTATAACTCTCTCTCTCTCTCTCTCTCTCTCTCTCTCTCTCTCACTATAACTCTCCCTCTCTCTCTCTCTCTCTCACTATAACTCTCTCTCTCTCTCTCCTCTCTCTCTCTCTCCTCTATTCCTCTCTCTCTCTCTTTCTCTCTCTCTCTCTCTCTCTCACTATAACTCTCTCTCTATTCTCCTCTCTCTCTGTCCTCTCTCTCGCTCTCTCTCTCTCTCTCTCTCTCTCTCTCTCTCTCTCTCACTGTAATTATCTCTCTCTTTCTCTGCCACTAGATTGATTAAGCTGTTTTTGCTGTTGTGTGAGAGATGTGTGTGTGTGAGGTGTGTGAGGTGTGTGATGCATGTGTGTGTGAGGTGTGTGATGTGTGTTTGTGAGAGGTGTGTGTAATGTGTGTGAGAGGTGTGTAATGTATGTGAGTGTGAGGGGTGTGTGTGAGGTGTGTGTGTGTGAGAGGTGTGTGTGTGTGTGTGTGTGAGAGGTGTGTGTGTAATGTGTGTGAGGTGTGTGTGTGTGCTGGTGTGGTTTTCTCAACCCTCACTGAAGACCGGGGCAGCTCTCAGTTCTCTGTGCTCGGTCTCCTCAGGGCCCGGTTCCTCTGCTGGTTCTGGCTGTGGTGTTTGCTGGGACCTTGTCTCTGATTGCGTTCGGTCTGAGCGGAGCTCCGTTCCCCTCGTAGGTCATTTCCTGTGAGAAAGCTCTTGAGAACTGTGTTGACACAATGGCGTCTGATTACTCCTGCGGCTTATTTAAGATAATTACTGTTCAGAGGAGAGATGGTGTGAGACCGCGACTCATCAGCTGTGTGTCGGTCAGCTGCAGGCTGATTTCTGATGCTGCTGTAGATCTGATTCCCCGGGTCGTCCAGCCTGCTGCAGAGATTATTAGGAATACACCCTGATTTATACACCCTGACACGCAGTCCATTTACTGTTCATCTGATACATCGAGTAGACTTAATAACCTCACCCAGCCTAACCCACAGCCTAACCCCTGATCCTAATCCTGACCTTAACCTCAACCCACAGCCTAACCCTAACCCTGATCCTGACCTTAACCTCAACCCACAGCCTAACCCTAACCCTGATCCTAATCCTGACCTTAACCTCAACCCACAACCTAACCCTAACCCTAACCCTAACCCTGATCCTAATCCTGACCTTAACCTCAACCCACAACCTAACCCTAACCCTAACCCTAACCCTGATCCTAATCCTGACCTTAACCTCAACCCACAGCCTAACCCTAACCCTACCCTAAACTCTAACCCTGATCCTAATCCTAACCTTAACCCAACCCACAGCCTAACCCTAACCCTGATCCTGACCTTAACCTCAACCCACAACCCTAACCCTAACCCTGATCCTAATCCTGACCTTAACCTCAACCCACAGCCTAACCCTAACCCTAACCCTAACCCTGATCCTGATCCTGACCGTAACCTCAACCCACAACCTAACCTAACCCTAACCCTGATCCTGACCGTAACCTCAACCCACAACCTAACCCTAACCTGATCCCGTCACCTTATCTCAACGTAATCTAGTACAGCTCTAGTTCCATATAAGACTAGAAACATTGTTTAGTCAAAGTGGCTAAACATATTATAATTATATGTTATTGATTTACATTTACATTTTATGGCATTTAGCTGACGCTCTTATCCAGAGTGACTTACAAGGTTACTTGTATTACAGAGGGTGGGCCAATGCAGTGTTAGGAGTCTTGCCCAAGGACTCTTATTGCCAGACTGTCATAAAAGCATTTCACTGCAAGTTATACTGTGTATGAGACAAATCAAATTTGATTTGATTTATTGGTGTAGCGCAGCAGCACATTCACCCAGACCTGGAATCGAACCCCAGTCTCCCACATGGTGTGGTAGCTCACTGGCAGGTAGTGGTGTTATCTGTTGCACCACACCAACCACTAGGGTGGTTGATGATTTCTGGTCTCTAATTCATTACAAATAGAGATAGTAACATGTATGTGGTCATTCCCTGTGTCTCTGAGGTCTATCCCTGTATCTCTGAGGTCTATCCCTGTGTCTCTGAGGTCTATCCCTGTATCTCTGAGGTCTATCCCTGTATCTCTGAGGTCTATCCCTGTATCTCTGAGGTCTATCCATGTATCTCTGAGGTCTATCCCTGAGTCTCTGAGGTCTTCCCTGTATCTCTGAGGTCTATCCTGTAATCTCTGAGGACTATCCATGTCTCTCTCTGAGTGTCTATCCATGTATCTCTGAGGTCTATCCCTGTATCTCTGAGGTCTATCCCTGTGTCTCTGAGGTCTATCCATGTATCTCTGAGGTCTATCCATGTGTCTCTGAGGTCTATCCCTGTATCTCTGAGGTCTATCCCTGTCTCTCTGAGGTCTATCCCTGTATCTCTGAGGTCTATCCCTGTGTCTCTGAGGTCTATCCCTGTATCTCTGAGGTCTATCCATGTATCTCTGAGGTATAAGCACAGCCTTCAGTTGACAATTGTAGAACAAATTGAGTAGCTAAAGTACTGCAGTGTCACAAACATCTTCACCTTCAACAACCAATCTCTGAGCCTGGCGTGCAGGATTATCTACTCAGGTTAATGTAAGCAGGCTGGGACATAAAATAACAACTCAGTCAAGACCAGGCAATCCTCAGGAGATGCTGAAAAATGCAAGACAGGCTCTTTTTACACCAAGAGGTCAGAAGGACACTTTCATGCTACAATTATTGCTTTATAGCTGAGTCAGCAGTCTGGCTGTAAAAGATATATTACCTGAGGTTAAACTCTTTATGCCTGGGGCGAGAAGCATATTTTAATCTTCTAAGCAACTTTCCCTTTAAAGTAATGTTTGCCATAATGCCAGTGTTGCATTAATATGGATGAATATGATATAGAAAAATGAACTATGAACAGAAAGCTGGCAGTGCCTGAACTAAGGCTGATGATTTGAATACAGTCCTGACTGACATGAATGATAAATGTTTACATGTAAGTTTTGGTTTCAGACCTTCTATGACACAACACTTGGATTAATACCCCTCATAGCCTGACAAGTCAGACTTACATAGAGCTGCAGTCAAGGCCAGCCTGGCTGAGACCAAAACAAATCCAAGACTATTTTGAGAGTTGTCAAGACTGAGTCTAAACGGGACTGAGACCAAAACCAGGCTGATTCCAAATGAACTTGAGACCCACAACATCGAGACCCAAAGAAAATTCAGTCCTATTTGAGATCAGATCTTAACTAGTCATAACTGGCTTCAGTCTAGAGTTCTTAATCTTGCCCAAACTGCACACTGGAGGCATTTAATGTTGCTCTAAAATCTTAAACTGTGATATTGTCATATATTGTCAAAGGTAAACAATGAGAGTTCGGTACCTAGAAGTGACAAACCGTGAATCTGAAACTCAAAAGAACAGCCAAAGCAGAACTGTAAAATTGTCCAATTCCAAAACCCCAAAAATGGTTGTGTAACAGTCTGAACGCGTTAGGCTAGGCTAGGCTATGCATCTATGGACTGTCTCAGTGATGCGAAATAGCCAATCAGAGCAGAGCTAATATTTTATATTTATATTTAATTCAGAAGCAAAATAACAGGGGTGGTAAATAGTCTTGTAAAACCACATCAGAGCATTTTTCAGCCCCAACCAAAGTCACTACACTGTGTACACATCCAACAGCAACCTATATCAACCTATATCATTACATTGTCTCAAGCTTGAGAACTACAACACTGCTCTTAACTAATATCAGACACTGTAGTTCTTGAATGTGTCTTTGTCCCTTCAAGGCAAAAGAAAAAGTTGTATCTTGAACTTCAACAAACTCGTCCCACTTTGATGTTTATGAGCCAAATTGTCAAACTCAAAGCAGTCTGTGATAATACCAAAGGAAGAGGCTTAAAGCTGAGAGAGACTTCCTCATTATCAGAGGATTACAGCATGCAGAGCTTCAATCAGGCTGAATCGCTGGGCAAATTTACTGAACTTAGGCATTATATTTGACCTAAATAAACAAAGCTGCAAAGATTAAAAGCAAACATACTGTACATTTAACATAAGTAGAAATCATATGTTGAGATAGAGGCCGGGCAGAGAATACAACATCTCTAATCAAATAAACTCTGATTAAAAGCCTCAAACAGATATAGAGCTTCTTGTTACTTTTGTCTCCTGAAGGCCTGAAATTCTAAATATTTATTCTGAAAGGAAAAAGGGTCCTACTTTTAGATGAAGTGTCTGTAATAACAGTGTAGTTACACATTAACAGCCCATCCAGTAACAATCTAATGACTAGTGATGGATTCACTCTTACAGATGGATTACAGTGGGGTTACAGGAGTGCAATTAATAATTGTGTTTATAATGACGTCTGCTATTTTACCTGTTACAGCTATTGAGATACGCTTATTAGTCAAAACCGAAGATAATATGTATAATTACAATATAATTACTATCTGTACTGCCAATCAAATTATTTCAGTACTTTTACAGTTAGTAAAAGTTACTGTTTGTATTTTTATTTTGTTAAATTTACTTGATCTACTTCTTATTTAAATGTTATAGTTTCATATTATTATAAATTATGATTGTGATATTTTTATAATTATTACATAGATTGCAAATGTGTGAACAAATAGTTATTACAGGCACCTAATAACAAGTGGGACAAAAAACAATTAAATTCTAATAAATAAGTTAAAACTGTATTAGTACAGACCATTGTAGATTAGCTTTAACCCCTCTGATCAGAACCAGGGAGAGATACAGTACCTCTCCAGTTTCACAACCTCTACCTAATGAGGTCTAGGTGGAGCTGTGTTCACTCTGATCTGTGTTAAAAGCTCTTAAATCAGAAGAACAAAGACCACACTTATACAGGTTGCCTTGAATTTCATGGGATATGAGGGAGCGGTCATTGACATGCTGCAGGCAGGCCAATCATGTGCCAGTGTTGCAGGATAGTCACTCCACTCTGTCTCGACTACAGACAAGGTTTCAGCACACTGACTCACCAATGAGTCATGCTTCAGCATGTTCCCTGAAGAGAAGTGGCGGGTTGTGTGCAGGTGTTGCTTTGACCTGCCCCTCTCTCCAACCTCAGCTTCACAAAGCAGTAATTCTCAACCTTATTTAAGCAAAGTGATGAGTCTACAGGGCCCAAACGCCTCTGATATCACTAAGACTGTTCCCACCTCATCCCCACCTGCTTCAACACTGTCCATTACAACCCCAAAACCTCATTACCCAACAGTGTGACCACTTTTCTCCTCCTACTGACCCTAAATACACACAGACTATAGACACAGCATTGAGGAGCCTGTGGAGCAGTGGAAGAACTGTGTTCTCTGGAATGATGGTGGAGGAGCTCCATCCAGTACTTTTAGGATGAGTTGGGAATGATGAGGTGGGGTAATGCTCATCATCTAGCATCCTAACCTCACTAACACTCTTGTCATTGAATGCAACCAAATCCTTACAGCAAGCTCCTCCAAAATCCTGGACAGTCGAGACAGTTACTCCAACATAAGCATACTTATGCTGTCACACCGGCTGTTAAGGCTTTTTACTACACAGGGTGTAGTAAAAATCCTTACTCTTTTGAACAATTTCTTCCCTTGTATCAAATAGCAAACACACATTAGAACTAGTCTTAATGAAATTTCACAACATTGAAAGATTGTTAATGAAGAACAAATTTATAAACTCATTTGTTTAATATCAACATATTTTCAGTTTGTAACTCAAACCAGTCGGATCTTCACCTCACCAAATAATATAAGGATCATAATAAAAAGGATCTTGTGACCGTTGTGGGATGAATCACTACATCAGGAGACTTGACCCTTCCTGCCAGTGGCCAGCAACATTTCCAGGCCCTTCTGCAGGATCAGAATAACAACTGCGCCGCTTTACAGGCTAATTGGCTCTATGTGCCAGATGATGCCAAACAGTGGTGGCTGAAAGAATCAGTCTCAAAAGGTACAGAAGGATCGCTGGACTGTGGTAAATGTTAATGTGGTTGTTGGTCTGTGTCCGCGTGCTCTTATTTAGCTAGAGAACTTAACACTGGGCAAGAATGTCTAATTGAAGTGGAGCTAAGAACCAGTCTTACTGGGAATCTTCATTTGTAGCTTGTTTTTTCCACTAAGTCAAGAGACTTGTGTTGTCTATTTAACTGTATACAAGAAGTGAACTGATGTTCCTTCAGGACCATGGTGCAACACAGAGCAACACAACACCACACAGCACCTCACTGGGCAAACAGTAAAAATCAATCAGGATACAATACAACTACACCTTTTTTTTCTTTACATGTTGTTTTTTTTTCAGTTCAGTCCAGGACATGTTTTTTAATCAGTAGTAATGTTTCACAGATCCTAGCTTCACATTACGTGAACATTTGGTTTGTTCTGTTTTTAGAGTTCTTCAGCATATAACACACATAGCTGAGAGGTCAGTGGGTTTGTGTATGTTCTTCTCTCATAAGAAGGGGTATTGAGGAACAGCCAATTTCTTCTTTTAGACATATTAGGCAAAGAGTGAACACAGAAGCCATGATTAATTGTTGCGCTGCCTCTAATATTTCACCCAGTTCTGTTCTTCGGAAGTGGTTGTCAGCCTCAGATGCATTACAGTGTGCTCTGCCTTAATAGACACTGCTTTCATAGATCCATTGAGTGGAGATACGTACAACACTCAGAGCTATTAAAACACACAATGGACTGAAGCTTAAACCAGAGTCACATGGAAAATGAGATCCTCCTGATCAGGGCCAGTGATCCAATAACCCCTATCCCTCTAAAGGTGTGCACCAGGCATAGCAGCGAGGCGCATGTCTACCCTGAAGTGAAGATATCCTCAGGAGAAGCCAGAGAACTCAAACAAGTCCAGCATGTGCACATGGCAGGCAGGT
>NC_132890.1:581328-603828 GCF_030463535.1 Salminus brasiliensis
TTGAACTCTGGACAGTTGTGGAGTATAGTCTGGGAGCTGTGTGGTATAAACGTGTTAATAAGACTGGTGGAACTGTAAGTAGACCCATCAAATTCCTATCCTTGAAGATTTGCAGAGGTCAGTATGAGATCATATTACTCCACCTGCAGCAGAAGCTAAGGTTCTACTTAATGAATTTTGTCAGCGGAGGAGATGAGGGTGACATGTCATTACCGCAACCCGCAGTCCCCTAGGGCAGACCGGACTCCCCCCGGTTCCCGTATGCATTCAGTTAAAGTTTTGATTGCATTCCCTCTCCACTGGAGCAGAGTGCAATCTGATCTCCGTGCAGTAAGATTGAACCATTAGTCTTAAATATAGCTTTTATGGGAACTTATTTACTTCTAAGAATATTTTGAAATGTGTTAACTACCTCTTGACCTTCAGGAATGAGGAAAAAGTGCTGCGGCTCTCTGTGTTTATGAGCCATTCTTCAAGGACTGCTGTGTTCCCTGCAGTCATCATCAGACCCGAACATGAGGACACGAGGGGAAATCAGCGTGTATTATTATTGAGGATGTGACTGAGAAGCTCTGCTGAGTATGTTTGGGCTTGATGTTCAGACAGTAAGTCCAACATTCACTGCAGTAAAGGATGAAGCTTAGCAGATTCCATAGCAAACGTATAGGATCTGCGCTCCACGCACAGGTGTCTTCTTTCTTAGCCAGTGTTGCCAGGGCAAGCTTTCCAAGCTTTCCAAAATACAGAAACTTCTTTCAAGGCAATAGTCCATTGAAGTGTGTCATCATTCTCTGGACAATGTCATGCCCATTTTTAGAAACTATAAGCTGAATTCTTCTTTGATCAGCTATCAGGATTTTCTATTTCACTGCTACAGGGAACCATGTTTCTTACTAGAACCAAACACATGAAGTTGTTAATCCTTTTAACAAACATCTGAATGCTTGTCATAGTTCTATACAGAACCAATGCCTTCGGT
This sequence comes from Salminus brasiliensis, assembly GCF_030463535.1. Classification (NCBI taxonomy): domain Eukaryota; kingdom Metazoa; phylum Chordata; class Actinopteri; order Characiformes; family Bryconidae; genus Salminus; species Salminus brasiliensis. The sequence goes on from NC_132890.1 coordinate 582,308, forward strand.
AAAGAAATCTCATATTGTGGACACCCCTTCTAATGAATTTATTGCTGGCACAGATGTGCAGATGCGCATACTGCTTATCTAGTCCCCATACTGATGTATTACCAGTAGAATAATCTAATTTCAATGCTTTTGGGATGAGTTGGGGAGTTGGGAATGAGGTGGGGGTGATCATCCAACATCATGACCTCACTAACGCAAATTATCTGAATGCTATCAAATCCTCACAGCAATGCTCCTGCTCCAAAATCTAGTAGAAAGTCTTCTTCTCTGGACAGTAGAAACCGTTACTCCAACAGAAGCAGGAGAAACTATTTTAATAGCCTTGATTTCAGAAGAAACAGACAAGAAGAAGATGTCCCAATACTTTTGTCCATATAGTATATCCTCAATTACATTGTTCAGCTCTGGAATTGTGCAGCGGCTCTGAACAGTGGTGTAGTTCTGTTCGTTTGTGGTGTTGCACAATATTTATTTTTATTTTTTTAATTTATTTGTTTTTGCTAGGGTTCTCTAAAGCTGGTCCAACCTGGAAACGGGTGCTGTAAAATCATGCTTTGAAGGAAAGAGGTCTGATCGATCATTTGCTATTTAAAGTTTTTTAACACTTCCAGATACGCTCTGTAAGACACGTCTCTGAGAAACTCACTGACCTTAAAAGCGGCAGGCTGACAAGCTGTTTGTGCATGTTCGTCACATACGGCCCGTGGTGTGATGATTTCTGCTGTACGTCATGGGCTGTAGCACGATTCAGGTATGTCAGACTCCAGTGGCCACCATCTAGCCGAGAGGGGGGGCGTACTGGAGCTCACTGCTGGAGGCCGTGAGAAAGAAGAAAAGCAGCTACATATGGTGGTCATTATCACCACAGTCGGTAAATGAATTCAGACCTTCTTTCAAGTGTTTTGTAGTTGCAGCCGTAACACAATACTATGTTACATGTGAAGAAAGGGAATCTTTAACTTTTAATCCATATCATTTCACTCCATTATGATGCATTCATTTATGATGATATGCTCCATTAATGTTAAAGACAGGCATTTTAAAACGAGGTAACAGTAAAATACAATAAGCAGCTCTTGTCAGGGCGAGGACACTGAATCTGGCACAGTCTCTCATTTTCTGTTTTATTGTGATCACATGTTTGTTTTTCTTTTCAGAAAAACTATTTAACATGATATACTCCACCTACAACCACCAGCCTCTGCACCCAAACTCCACCTGCTGCACTGCTGTTCTGCCTGCATTGGAAACCAGGGCTGTGTATTTGTATGAGATTTCAGGAACACGTCTGACAAATGATCTCATGTTAGCCGTTTTTAAAACACTACATTAGAGGCATCTGAAGTGTGGATAAGCCTGAATCTCTCCCATTAGGCAAGAGAACAGAAGCTGTCCTGCCAGCACGCCTCCATGATGTACTGTAGGTTCTTCCTGTGCAGTAATAGGTTTTTGCGAGGTTCTCGAGTAGATGTGTAAACATGTCAGTGTTAGAGCAGCTTCTGCTATAAGAGCCACTTCTCCATGATGAGACAATTCTGTGCATGGATGGCTTTCCCCACAGTGTGTGTGTGTGTGTGCGTGTGTGTGTGTGTGTGTGTGTCTGTACGTCGGACACACACACATAACCATGCATGTGATGTTAGGAGGAGAGGGTGTGAATAATTAATGGACAGAAGAATAAAATGCTAAAATGTGAAGAGGAAGAACGCTGATGTTAAAATGAACAAACAAACAAACAAACAAAATAAAACAAAAACAATATAAAGCTCTAATTTAGAAACTCCACAGGAGAAGGAAGAAACTTTAAGAGTCAAAAGAAGGTGATATTAATAAAATATATTATATATAAAATATATTATTTATTATTTTTATTAGCCTTCTCTTCTGTCCAGTCAATAACATGAATAGACCAATAGAAATGCTTTAAATTCTCCTGTAAAATCACCATTTTATTGGACAGTGAGAAAATTCAAAATAGCGCCTAATGTAGACACAAGCAGTTTGTGTGACCACCTCAAAATACAGCATTAATATTAATAATTATTTAAAAAATTTATTTAGTTGATTAGTTTACTTTTGGTACAGGGGGTGTATTGATGATGCATGACAAACAGATATACAAAATATAAAATATTTGTTTCAAACACATTTATCATTTTAAAGTAATCTTGTTTTAACTTTAAGAAAAAAACACGACTAACAAACACAGTCAGTAATTATCTGGAGCCATCTGGTTCCTCCAGTGTGTTTAAATGAATGTTTAATCGTGAATGCAGTCTATGTAGCTGAGACATGTGTTCACTGCCTTAACCCCTTAAAGTCTAGGTTAATTCTGTAAGAGTTTTTGGGGTCTATGTAACTATGTTAACTATGATAGTAATGCAGGTATGAGAGCAGATGTGGGCTTATAAACAGGGTATTCAGAGCTGTAGCCTGATCATTCAGCGGTGAATGCTCTTGCCTAGTTTTATCTTTTTTTTAACTGTAATGTTTCTGTGGGATTAAATTGCTGTGTTCCTGCAGTATTTCTTTTAAACAGTGTTTTGATGATCTACTGGCTAAATTAATAAATTGCCTGTGTTGTGATGTAATAGGGTTCTAATGGCCTATATAAATCACTCCAGATGCACATTAAATGAATGAAACACTTTTCAAGGAAGAAAATGATTATGAATTACAAATATGAGATTCATGGTTTGGTAAAATATTCATTTTGTTTGGATGCTATTACCACAAAATTACTTATGATAATGATAATGCTTGCTGCTCTGGGATTTTTCCATGTATATTTCCACAGAGCTCCAATAATGTTCTAGCAATAGCACTGTTAGCACCGCTACAGAGGAAAACTGTGCAGCACTGAACGGACTTTTGTGTATTTTTTGCAAGAGACAGACTTAGCCCCCAGATCTGGATTAGCAGTAATTACTACAAATGATGTTAGTTATGTGGAATTAACATTGGAATTTAGGTTTAATCATCGGGGGAATACTTGAGTAGCTGTACTCTGAATACTTCTACTTTACTCAACTATATTTCTAAGCTTTTAGATCAGATGTCTTCAAATCTAAACACACCTGATCCAGGTAATGAAGGTCTTCAGGGATGTGTGCACTGATTGTGGACTAAATATTAGAGACAGATGTGTCGGATCTGAACTTAGCAGGGTGGTAGATCTCCAGGACAGGACTGAACCCCCCTGGTGTACAATGAAACTACCCACAGCTGCTCTCATTTGTCTTCGTTTTTTGTCTTTGTCTCCTTCTCTTAGATCCAAATGTTCTGTTCAGTGCTGGTTCAGAACCAGAACCCAGGGTACCAGGGTTCTCCCGATGGAACAACAGAGCATTTCCATCAAAGTTCCACACTGTAGAGATGGGGCATTTGGTATAAAGTCCTGGGGTGGACTTTCTGGACCTCCATTTCACTTAATGCTGTTAAACAGTCATTTTTGACCATGAAGACAACACAAAGGTTACATACAGCTTCTCCATAGTATTTATCCATCTGTATTAATGCACTTTTTAGGAGTACTGCACACAGTTTTGCATGACTACATGGTGGAATGAAGTGTTTGTCAATGTCTTGTAGCTGGAAGGTGTGGTTGCAGGTAGTTTTGTAATATTCCAGTCCAGTGTTGCTCTCGAAACCAGAAATGACCAGTCTTGACATCATTTAGTTTCTGTCTTGTCTCAAACCACAAAGCCATATAAAATGAAAGGGCATTTTAATGCTATTTGCCTCTAGAATGCAAGTAAAATGGGAGATAAATAAACCTGTCCCAGGAATGAGGATTTGATGATAATGACAGAGATTAAGTAAGTTTCCTCACCCCCCCCCCCCCCCCCCCCAAAAAAAAATAAAAAATAAAAAATAGGAGAATGTCCCAAGTTGTGTATCTCAGAGCAAACATTTTTTGTGAGTTGATTGGGATTGTGGAACAAAGACATTAGCTGGGAAACTCTCAACAATGTGAAAGCACATGAATGAACAGGGCAAGAATAAATTGCCTTCACGTCTCTTTCCGTACGTTTCTTGGGCAACTCGCTTTCAAAGCCTTAATTCCTTTCTAATTAAAACAGCGTCTGAAGCCCTGTTTGCTATTGTTAAAATGATGTTTGCAATTAGGTAGCCTCATTTCTTGATCAATAGTAACACAGAGTCATTACGAGCAGCATGGCTCCAATGCTGAAACATTTCTCTTTTTCTAGTTAAAATGTTCTTCAGCTCTCTTTCATTTCTCCTCGTACAATTCCCATTAGAACCACAGGTCAGACTGTTCATTTCATGCATGCCAAAATACCCCTGTTTCACTTTTATACAAAACGGCAGCGTGTAGAGCCAAGTGGGACTTCAGCGCTTGAATTAAAAACATACTATGACATGTTCTGCAACACAGTGATGCCTGAAAACCAGAAGCTTTAAATATGCATCAGGGTGGAGATGAAAGCCATGGTTTCTCTACGGCAGTAAGCATAACACTTTTGAAAAGTTCATTTGTCACACTAAGCCAAGGTCAGCCATGTGCGTTATTTATGAACCTCACTTGATTCAAATAAAATATCGATCTCTAGGTGTTCATTCGATTCTCCATGTCTGAATATGGAACAGCATGACTTTTAGAGAGAGAGAGAGAGAGAGAGAGAGAGAGAAAGCGAGAGAGAGAGAGAGAGAGAGAGAGAAAGCGAGAGAGAAAGAAAGAGAAAGAGCAAGGTTGTGATTCTATGGTAACAGAAAATGTTAAAGTTTTATGAAGAGGGTGAAATGAAGACGATGAATATTATGTACTAATAGAGGAGACAGCTTTTGAGAATTTCCCCACTGTGGGACTAATAAAGGATTATCTTATCTTATCTTTATATAAATGAACCTCTGAAATCAGTTACAGTGGCAAAATGATCATCTTCTATGGTTGTGTTTAGGTATGATAAGATGTCCTACAGAAGTGACCTGTAAAATTACAGGTAGAACATGATAGAACAGATAGAACATGTACACCGTTCATATTTTAATTACACTGTGGTTGGTTATAATGTCTGACGCCTCTTATTTCTTTGCATTTTTAAGAATTTGACAGAAATCTGAATTTGAGGAGTTTCTGAAAAGGCAACACATAAATCAACCAGCAATAACAATGAAAGCCCTGCTAGGAGAGGTGAATTACATTAGACAGCAAGTGAACAGTCAGTTCTTGAAGGTGATGTGTTGGAGCATGTCAGGGACATTGCAATTCCTAAAGCAGACAGTAATGCAGCTGGCCAGGATGCTCTCCACAAGCATTATTGATCATAAAAATACACCACTACCTTCGCTTTTCCCAAAGAGGTCCTTTGATCTGTCCACATGATAGCCATGCTAGGTGCTTTCTTAGTGAAAAGAGTTCAGTTTGGAACATTTTTATATGGATTGTGGAAGTAAATGGAATATTGACAAAATATCTAATTTACAATTTACTTACAGAACCCCGACATCCATCATGCCTCCAAAACACTTCCTTTGTCACCTTTGTTTTAAGGGTCATTTTGATGGCATTCCCAGAACAGTAGAGTTGTTAGAGGGATATATGGGGCAAGTGCTTAGGTTGTTGAATAAATAAATAATGATTCCAAAAATATGGAACAGTGATATGAAATAAAGACTTCTGGTTCACATCAAAGGACAGTTCTTTAGTGAAGTTCTTTTCAGCCATTTTCCCCACCTCATCATCCCCAACTCCCCAACTCATCTCAAAAGTACTGGATGGAGCTCCACCACCATCATTCCAGAGAACACAGTTCTTCCACTGCTCCACAGCTCCTCAATGCTGGGGGGCTTTATAGCCCTCTAGCCCACGCCTGGCATTAGGCAGCATGGAGCAAATAGGGTCATGATGTTGATCTGCTCCAGAGAGTCCTATTCATTTGGCAGTACTTCTTCTCTACAGGGACTAGACAAGCTGTGTGTGCATTTGCACATTTGTGTCAGCAATGGTTGCAACTTAAAGTAGCTGAATACCTTCATTAGAAGGGGTGTCCACAAACATTTGGACATATACTGTACTGTGAAACAAGTGTGTATATTATAGTGCAGTGCAGTGTGTGTATGTGAGCCTGTAATATCAGAAACAAAAACAGATGCAGATGCAGTCTGTGACACGTCTCTCTGATCTGATGCTTCATCTTATGTAGAAAAGACACACTAGGCACCTCTGAATAACTGGAAGTCAATTTAATTACTTTAAGAAAACACACCAGAGGTTACTACAAACTCATTTATGAGGTGTAATGGCTTTCTACATTCTAGGAATGAATTTCAGAGCCATTTATCAACGCTGTAAAAGCAGGACTACTCTGTTACTGTCATCAAGCCAGAATAGATTCTGGCCTGCATAGATTTCTATTAGTATTCTCTCATTTCCTGTGACTATACAAATGATTTAACTTATTTAAGCAGACCTGTTTGTTCCTGGGAGTGTTCATTACTTCATTACTTTGTGTGTGTGTGTAAGTGTACTGGATATATGTACATAATTAGTCAGTGTAGAGTATATAGTAGTAGAAGAGTGTATTATACAGTGTAATATACAATGAATGAGTTTGGATTTGCAGATCCACTACAATGTGAGTAACTGTGAAATGAGCAGATTTGTTGTGTTTTTGTGTCTCAAAAATCAATTTTAGTTTTCAAGCAGCTGAAAAAGAACAGTAAACACCTTCTGCTGGCTTTTCAAGGCCCACTCACTTGTTTGATGTTTAAAGGTGTTGTTCAGACTCAAAATTCAGAGAAAGAGTTGAGCAGAAAAAACTGCAAAGCAGCTGAAATGATTCTTATATAAGCAGTACAGCTCTTCAGCTTTGCAAGTTTTTGGCAGAAAGGGATATTTAACGTGCAGTATTTGTGTCATTAGAGATAACAAGACTGGTGACACTTCTGGCAGCCACTTGATTAAAGCAATGTTTTGCCAGGTACCATATGCTTTCTACATGACTAAGCCATCTGCCAGGTTTGGGGAAAAAGCAGAGAAAAAGAGAGGCGTTTTTAAAAAGTGATTAATGTGTTTAAAGTGATGCGCTCTTTTGGATGTCTTGCTGCTTTTGCAGTTTTTATGTGCTTCACATGCAGTCAGCTCAGTCAAACTGGGTCACAAACGTTCCAGATGGATCTGGATGAGCTTGTTGTCAGCTGACTGAGCAGGCTTGAGCAAAAAAAATTAGAATATTCTGATGATTGAATAATCTGACTATTTTACTGAATTTTGTGTACTGATTTGCAGCTATAAAATGTGTTACTGTAACTGGATACGGTTTGAATTAGGCTATCAACATATCATATATCATCAGTCAGTTGAAAAGATACACCAACTATATAATTATATAACTATATAACCCATCTGTGACTTTTGTGTCTCAAAAAATCAATAATTCCAATTTTACTCATGAAGGATCTTTAGTGAAATGAATTTTCTTAGAACAACATGTGCACTCTAATCTACTACTGTTGCACATAATTGTTCAGTGTGTGATTGGAGTTAGTGACAGGTCAGTGAATTAGGTGAGATCTGAGCAACAGAGCTTAAAGCCTGTTTAAAAGTGAACTCTGTGGTGGAGTTACTATGGCAACACATTTGTTTTAATGTAAAGAACGTAGAGGGCCCTAATCGTGTTCATCTCGGCCCAATGAACACTTACGAAGACAGGCAAACCACTGAACCACAGGGCAAAATCCAGGCTTTTTATTTTTAATTAATTCAATGGCTTCTATTTTTACAAATCAGGAAACTTTCATTACTACTATTTTGTGCCATTTAACACTGCAGCAGCCTTGTGATTAGCGCAACTACTGATAAAAAAGAGCTGGCTTAAGCTTCAAGTTTTCAGAAGCAGGAGAAGCGAATGCCGGCAGCACTTAAGAAACAGAGCGACTATGAGGTCTCTTTAATGGCGGCTAACGTGTGTTCTTTTGATCATGTTGAGGGCTAGCGGACACTTCAAGCAGTGGAGAGATGAAGTATCGACAGCCTGAATGGATGAAACGTTTACATTTAGAACGAGTCCTCAAACTATGGTAACCTGGGCTCTCTTAGATCAAGCTGTGGGTCCAAAGTTGCCTAATTTTCAATTGCATTTAACTTTTCCACAATCACAATACAAAACAGAAGAAAAAAGACATTTATCTCTGGATGTATCCATAACTATGCTCACATTACCAGACTGAAGCGACACAAGTCTGACTTTTTTGACTTAATATGAGCTGGATCTGATTTTTTTCAGGGCTGTGTGGTCTGTGACTTTCATATGTGATCTGAGATTGGATACGTTTTGAGCTGTGGGCATATATGCATGGGCTTAGTGCTGTTGGTGACTGAGGCCAAAGTCCTAGTGGGAATGTTCAGTCTGTGGCCCTTTGCAACTCCACCGGGCAGTTCAAAGTTCAAAGTTATGAATTATAAGTTCAACAACAAATCCTGAACTGGGTTATCATCATTGCTGAATGATGGCAGTCTCTTGTTACCTGATGAAAACTTCAATGGCAGGTAAGAGCACTCTCCAAATGAGCAAGAGATTGTCATGGTTACAGTATTAACCATGTCTCTTTCCTTGGCAATGGCTAATGCTATTCACAGCTTCAATGGCTAATTTGAATTCTTGCCAAGTAAAACATGAGATTGTGACTGCTGGAGGCTTATTTAAGAGTTATGAGAGCCAAAAAAAATGATTTAAAAGCTCAGTTTTGAGTATAGGCACACACATTTGTGTGTCATTATTCACTTTTTGACAAATCTTGAAAAAGGCAGTTATTAATAAAGAAGGGACCAATAGAAATGCTCTAAAATGGAACTTGGAATAAAATCTTGTTACCCTGACTTTCATTAGAAGGTTTCTCGTTCTGTAAAAGTGCCATTGTAGATATGAGACTTCACTGTACTTCACTGACTTTCAGCTCTGCTCTTTTCACATCAGAGCAATGTTTTCTTCTTCTTCAGATCATGTATCATTGTTAACAGTATACTGTTTCTTTACCAATTCAGGTTGAGGTTTAAATTTTTTTTTTTAATTTTTTTTTGTGAATTTCCCCACTGCGGGACTAATAAAGGACTATCTTATCTTATCTTAAATAATTCTGAGTGCAGCTTTTCTGTTCTCCGTTTACATCAGTTGGTTGTCAGGTTTGCCTCTTGGTGAAGGCCATCATCTTTCAGTGCATCTGCATCATTTAATAAAAACACCATGTGTGTTTTACTGTCTCATGGCCATGCATACACCTGAATATCATCAATGATGTATAGACAGTGGCCTTCCCCTTCCCCTTCTCTTCACTGTGATCATGCCCCATTAAACCTTCATAGGCCCTCAAGATAACAAATGGCATAGAAGTGAATTCTTGCCACATGGCTCTTGTCTAACTTGCTGAACAGTGCTGTTCATAAGCAATTTCAAAATACCAGTGACTGTTCAGGGCCGTGACAACTTCCTTCTTCTAGTCTTTGCCTCTCTCATGGTGAGGGAAATTGAGAAAATACAATCAGCAGGCATTAAGGGCAGAATATGTCCTCAAAGTATTGCTCTCACTGGAGCACTGGAGATGTTTCACTTTTCTTCATTCATCTACTGTTAGGTACGACTTTATTTAGTCAGTCACCAATTGTGTAAGTTCTCCCACTTAACAAAATGTGAGAGGCCTGTAATTGACATCATAGGTAGATCTCAACTATGAGAGACAAAATGAGAAAAACAATCAGAAAATAAAATAGTCAGATTTTTTAAGAATTTATTTGCAAATAATGGTGGAAAATAAGTATTTGGTCGCCTACAAACAAGCAAGATTTCTGTCTGTCACAGACCTGTAACTTCTTCTTTAAGAGGCTTCTCTGTCCTCCACTCATTACCTGTATTAATGGCACCTGTTTGAACTGGTTAACAGTATAAAAGACACCTGCCCACAACCTCAAACAGTCCCACTCCAAACTCCACTATGGTGAAGACCAAAGAGCTGTTGAAGGACACCAGAAACAGACCTGTAGACCTGCACCAGGCTGGGAAGACTGAATCTGCAATAGGCAGCAGCTTGGTGTGAAGAAATCTACTGTGGAGCAATAATCAGAAAATGGGAGACCTACAAGACCACTGATAATCTCCCTCCATCAGGGGCTCCACGCAAGATCTCAGCCTGTGGGGTCAAAATGATCACAAGAACGGTGAGCAAACCACACGGGGGACCTAGTGACTGACCTGCAGAAAGCTGGACCATCGTTACAAAGGCTACCGTCAGTAACACACTACGCCGCCAGGGACTCAGATCTTGCAGTGCCAGACGTGTTCCCCTGCTTAAGCCATAATTTGCTAGAGAGCATTTGGATGTTCCGGAGTAGTTTTGGGAGAATGTCTTATGGTCAGATGAAACCAAAGTAGTACTGTTTGGTACAAACACAACTCGTTGCATCCAAAGAACACCATACCAACTGTGAAGCATGGGGGTGGCAACATCATGCTTTGGGGCTGTTTCTCTGCAAAGGGACTAGGACGACTGGTCCGTGTACATGAAAGAATGAATGGGGTCATGTATTGTGAGATTTGGAGTGCAAACCTCCTTCCATCAGCGAGGGCATTGAAGATGAAACGTGGCTGGGTCTTTCAGCATAAAAATGATCCCAAGCACACTGCCAGGGCAACAAAGGAGTGGCTTCGTAAGAAGCATTTCAAGGTCCTGGAGTGGCCTAGCCAGTCTCCAGATCTCAACCCCATAGAAAACCTTTGGAGGGAGTTGAAAGTCCATGTTGCCGCCGACAGCCCCAAAACATCACTGCTCTAGAGGAGATCTGCATGGAGGAATGGGCCAACATACCAGCAACGGTGTGAGCCAACCTTGTGAAGACTTACAGAAGACGTTTGACCTCTGTCATTGCCAACAAAGGATATATAACAAAGTATTGAGACGAACTTTTGTTATTGACCAAATACTTATTTTCCACCATTATTTACAAATAAATTCTTTAAAAATCAGATTTGATTGTAATTTTGAAAAAGTGATTTTCTGATTTTTTTTTTCATTTTGTCTCTCATAGTTGAGGTCTACCTATGATGTCAATTACAGCCTCTCTCATCTTATTAAGTGGGAGAACTTGCACAATTGTTGACTGACTAAATACTTTTTTTTCCCACTGTAGCATTGGCTCTTGGTTTCACATCAGCTGTATGAGAAGCATCATCAGCAAGCCCACTCTGCATTCTTTACAAAGCAGAGCTTAATGCCGTGTTACCCGTGAGTACAACTTCAAATGGCTAAATGGATTCATTAGAAAGGTGTCCAAACATTTGGACCTGTAGTGTATCTCCATAATGTGTTAAAGTGCAGTGATGTCATGCAAAGCGGGAATTGCTGCTGTTGCAGACGAGAGATCTCAGTGTCTGTGGAAACAAATGTAATGTAGTGAACTTCATCATGAGGTCTGTCAGCTGTTCAGCGTGCCAGCATGTACAGATGGCTTTGCCTTTGGGTTACCAAAGAAAAACACATTTAGCTAACTTTTTGGCTAACATTAATCAAACTCCTTGAACCAACATTTATCTGACTTTTCTAGAGAACAACAAAAACTTGCTCATGACCTTATCAGACCTTCACTGTGAAAAACCCCCCAGAATATTTCAATGGTTATTGACGGTCTAACTCTGTGTATGGAAAATGCCTCCAGATGTTGTACAGGCAATAAAGCAACCTGCAGCTGCTTCTCTGACTTCAGCTCTGCATTTAATGTAGTTAGGCTCCTTCAGCAGACCCCCTGCCATCTGTACATAGGTCTTCTTCTTGGTGAAATAACCCTGTCAGAAGTTGAAAATGACTGAAAGCTTTAATGCTGTCTGGGCTGTAGTTTTGGTTCTGTTTTCAAGCCATTCCACATCTGCTAGTAAAAGATAGCAGAATCAATCTCAGCATCTTGCTCATTTCTTTTTTCATTCAGCCTTTTCATACTTTGCTCCTGACACATTTTGTAATCATGTTATTCATTCAAACTACATTTGAAGAAGTTTTGAGGAGCTCCCACACATTTCTTCTTTCAAGGTTCTCTGTACTTGCAGAACAAAAAGGAATTTAATTCCTGAAATGTCTCCAGGTAAAACGGTAAAGACCTTTATCTCAGAGTCCTTCCTTAAAAATGGTTTATTGCAATGCTAAAGTGCAGATTAGAGCAGTGTAATAGAAAGAGAACTGCAAGTGAAATCTTGTGAAATTACTCCACCTTCTCTATCTTTCCTTTCCCCAGGGCTCATTCTTACTTCTGATCAGGGCAGACAAGAATTTTAATTAAAACATCCACAGAAGCTAGAACCTTAACCGACTTTGTCTCAGTTGGTGATAATTAATAATGTAATTGCATTTCTGTGATTCAGACCTTTGGCCTACAATGACATTTTGTAAAACTCAATGATTTTTACATTACTTCACCATATATATATATATATATTATATATATATATATATATATATATATATATATATATATATATATATATATATATATATATATATATATATATACAGCTCCAGAAAAAAAATAAGAGACCACCCTACATTATCAGTTTTTCTCTGGTTTAGCAATTGTTTAGGCAATATGTTGAGGAAAATTAACATTTTTTTTATAAACAATAGACAATATTTCCAACCCCCCCCCCCCAAAAAATAAAGTTATTTAAGATTTAAACAACACAGTACTAATATCTGAACTTTGAGAGCATTCAGAAATCACTATGGTGAAATAACCTTGACTGCCAATCACAGCTTTCATGTCTCGGACGGTTCTCCACTAATCTTTCACATTGCTGTTGGGACTTTATGCCATTCATAGTCTGCAAATTCAAATAACTCAGCTCTGTTAGATGAAATTCCTTGGATAAAATGGCTGCCAGACACGTAGAGATGCTAATTTAAGAAAAAACTTGGTTTCTTCTTTTGTGGAAAGGTAATGATTCACCAGTCCCTGACAACAAATGGGAAAGTGTTTCCCACTCCTCCATGCAGAATTCTTTCAACAGTGTGACATTTTGGCTATATTCAGACAGGTGATCTCCAGGTGATTTCCTCAAGCGCCCTCTGATACCATAAAGAATTCCTAGTGGATTCTGTGTTGGAGAGCTCTCCAGGCCCTACTTTAGAAAAGCAGCCTCAGACCCCAGACATTTGCCCTCCATGCATCACAGCTGATATGGGCTCTTGTGCTCAAACGCTGTGTCTAGTTTATGCCAAACATGTCTTCTGTTACAGTGTCCTGATAATATGACTTTGGATTGGTTTGTCCAAAACACATTGTCCTGGACTTGTTCTAGCTGTTCTCTGGAAAGCTTTGGTTTTACTCTAATGTGTTTTTTTTACAGCAAGCGTTTCCTCCTTGCACACCTCCCATGAAAATCAAACACATGTGGTCTCTTTCTGATGGTAGATCCTCTGATGCCAGTTTTTGCACTTGTTAATGATTTAGTGGAGAGATCATCTGATCCTCTGCCTCTACAACCTTCGTTCTGAAGGCCTCCGGGAGCTCTTTGCCTCTCACCCCGGTAATAACACTCTCTTTACCAATCATGAGCAAATCAAACTAAATGTCTGAGGTTTAAATACGGCTCCTTCAATCTCCCTCTAATGATGCTCTAATCATCTGCAGCTAATGTGGGGCACCTAATTCTAAATTTGGGCATTTGAAGTGGTAATCATTGCGGGAGTGTCCTAACCTTTTCTTCACAGTATTTTAAAATATTTAAAATCATTTGTAAAAGTTGTATGTGTTTAGTAAGATTATCTCTATCTCCCAGTATTGTTCTAGTGAAGAAAATGTCCATGTGTTTAAACATATTAATTAATGAGTTGCCTACATATTCAGTTGACTATATATATGTATATACCTGTAGATGTATACCTGTATTCAGTTTTGGATTGTTATTCCTGCCCTCACCTTCATTAAAAGTGGCTCATCTATAACATCTATAACAAAAATCTTTGCAGCCCTTACCCAGTGTCAGGATCTCTGTAAAACAATATATTCGCTTTGCTCCATTACACTCCCCTCCCTTTGCCTTATGTCCTCCCTGTGCAGCAATCCGTGGAGCTGATGACCATCAGCAGACGTTCTGGTCCATAGCATTGTTGTAACTATGATGCTCCAATGACAACACACTCTCGTGTTCCAGTGGCTGAACGAGAAGCTTTGCCAAGTTCTCCAAAGTGTAGTCTCATTGCTGTGGGAAACTGTTTTATTTAGTCTCAGAGTTTAAGACACGTCAGGGCACTATGTCACTTAGCTGGCCCAGATAGAGTTCTTAAAGTGGGAGGAAAGTTCCACTCAGCCAGAGAGGTCTCAGAGTGACAAAGTAATACAGAAAATATGCCAGTGTTAAATAAACACTGTGAGTGTTAAATCAACTCATACAGTGTTAATGTAACAATGTAACAAGTGTTGATTTACCAGAGTCAAAATTGCTGTATACAGTCTGAATGGAAAAGCCAGAAAATATACTTAGAATAAATAGATCAATAGTTCTTGTCATTGTTGTCATGAAAAACCTTTTGCCATTTTTCACTTTTTGTCATAATGTGAATCTGGCTGTTATGAACGGACCAATAGAAATGCTCCAAAATGACTTGGAATTAAATCTTTTCACATTGACTTTGAAACTTTCATTTTTATCTTTCTCCAGCAAAACTGTTGTTTTGGAAATATGTGGTTTATACTTGAAAGTGGTAGATACATTGATTGATTTATAAGATACATTTTAAATGGGAGATGAAAACATGTTTTTTTTAATAAATGGAGATATAGTAGGAACAGTGACTTGTCTGACTATACATCCTACCACACCTGTTCTGTTCAGTATGGAGGCATCAGCAGGGGTTTGGTGGACTACAGCAAAGCAGCAAAGCAACCTCGGCCTTCACACCACAGGAACTCGGAAGTGTTTGGTTACAACTAAGAAAATCTGACAAAGGGCTGTCAAAACTGCTCTACTGAGAGCTAATAAAGGTTCAGATCCCTCCATTGGGGGTCAGTGGTGGCTCAGCGGTTAGAGCGCCGGGATATCAATAACAGGGTTGTGGGTTCGATTCCCGGGCTCAGCAAGCTGCCACTGTTGGGCCCTTGAGCAAGGCCCTTTACCCAACGCCCTCTCTGCTCCCCGGGCGCTGGAGTTGGCTGCCTGGGTGTGTGTGTGTACTCACTGCCCCTAACACATGTGTGAGTGTGTGTTCACTACCAGATGGGTTAAATGCGGAGGACACATTTCACTGTACAGTGACAAATGCGTGCACCTTTACCATTGGATTCACCACCCACAGAGAGCAGGACTCTTGTTTTTCATAGTATGCAATGAGCATATCATTTTCAGAAACTTGCTTTTAAATTTAAGACACACTAAATACAAAGTTATCTGTGGTTGTTTAAGTATTACCACATATTTTATACCTCGTTTGGGTAGAAACATTGCTGATTTGTTAAACTTGCTAGTTGATTGGGGAATCTTGTCTTAATTAGAAGCTGAGGTTCAGGACTTGGCTCTTGACTGTAATCTTGTGAATCTTGAGAGAAAATAATTTTTCAAAAATACCCATGTCTACAGCATCTCCAACTTTCAGCTGTGTTCTACAGCAATTATAGGTGAAAGATTAAGACAGGTGTCCAGAGAGTAAGAGCTGTGTTTTGTCTCTGCTGATTAGCTCTTCACTCCGAGACAATGAGTGGAAGGCAATGCTCATAGAGGAGAGGCCTGAAAGATGTGTGTAATTAAAATAACCTTCACCATAGACATTTGTTTCCCTTCTTTGTGAGAGATCTGCCTGACAGGCCAGAGAGTGAGAGGAGCTGAATGGAAAGCACCTTGTCTGCATGTAAAATCTTAATTAAAACCCTAGTGTGGGAGTGGAGGTGGAAAACGAGTGCCTTGGCTGTGTTAGTGTGTAGGACTGTCGATGTGTGGCAGTTAGAGTTTTCTTAGCACGAGGGAAACAGCGCGCTCATTTTAGAGGCATTACTTACCCGGACTGAGGACGGTCAATAAAAGTGATGTGTTGAGCTGGTAAATAGAGCTCAGTAAGCAGGATGTGTTCCACAGCCACGATTAAGGACCTGCATGGTGGGCATACCTGCAGGGTGGTAGGGGGCAACAGCAGGAGGTCAATGGCATAAAGACAGTTATCTCCTACTGGGACAGATGCTCATTTGTTGCGGAGAGAGAGAGAGAGAGAGAGAGAGAGAGAGAGAGAGAGAGAGAGAGAGAGAGAGAGTGAGCGCTGAGGGAGAAGCAATTCCACTCTCCTCTTAATGAAGCTGCTGTAGTTAAATACGACGAGGTGACCTGACAGCAATGACTTGCTGAAACTGAATAACTGGTTCACCAAGTATTTGAATGTATTTATCAGGGGTTTTGCCCCAAACTTTCTGCGCATTGATATTCAGTGTGTTGTACACCTCAACTCCTAGAAGTCACAGTAATAAACAGTGGTAACAACAGCATCATGTTTGTTTTTTCACTTAAAGCTCTTTGGTGAAAATGTATTTTCTTCTTCTTGATATTTTCTATTAACGCTTCAAACCCCAACAGAATAAACCTAATTTAAAGGCTCTCAGGACACTTCGCTTAGCTGGTGTGAGCACTTCCTTTTACATCTACAGCATTTATCCAGCATTTATCCAGAGCTTGTGAATGTGAATGATGTTACACAGGCATGAGAATATAGAGTTAAGAGTCCCACCCAAGATCTCTTGTTGCTGTAGGGTGGTGTGTTTGTCCAACCAGGGAATTTAATCGAATTAGAGTTTATTGCTCACTGTTTATCATTAAAACAGGGAATGTATTCGTCACTGCGATTGCTTTAAAATATTCATTAATACTTTATTTGGAGTGGTCCTCTGAAGATGATTAACAGCAGATCAGTGCAGCAGCAGCAGTGAAGTATCTGAATACACTGAGGTAAAGATCCTGAAGAGGTTCTCATGATGATTCGCTGACATTAAAGTATCTCTTTATCAGATGAATGTCTACAGAGCTGAACTTGGACTCTCCAAATAAAGTGAAGAACAGCTGAATTCAGTCGACGTCTTCAGTAAAAGTCTTCAGCAGACATCTCTTGATGATCTACTGAATGTTAAGATGCTGCTCTATCACTGAGATGTTGTTGAGATGTTACTGAGAGTCTGACCAAAATTTAATATTATACCATGTCAATATCACCACAAAATATAATTTCTAAATGTAAACACATTTCTTTGAAAGAGTTATCATATATCATATATGCAAACAGGTCATTTCTGATCATATCTGGCTTACAAAAAAACTAGCAAGAGCACCACACTACCTAACAGGTGGTAGTGTAATGATGTGAGAATGTTTTGCTAGAAAAAGTGGGTTGTGCAGCAAGAAAATGGTTTAAAACAAAAATGTAAAAATGTAGAGGACACAAACAAGCAATTCATGCTCAAAAATATGCAAATATACCTGATAAAAATAGAAAAGAGAGGGAGTGGATGCAAATTCCTCTACCTCTTGGTTGGTTCAAGTTATTACTAATATTAAATATTAATTTGGGATCATTACATTTTCTTAACATGCCTGATTTGCTTTAATAAATGAAATAATAATAAAAAATAACTTATTTGTGTTGTGTTTCACGATTTCATGGTATAAAATGACATTTTATTCAAATATTTAAATGCATTTACTAAAATAAATAGTGCAAGACTAGTGCAGTGTCCCCTGTTTACACCCTCCTTCACAGCTAGAATAACTAAAACATGTCAAATGCATCCAACCGTAGCCAGTGACCTGAATGTTAATGTGAAAATATTTATGTAAAAATAGCTGCATAAAAACACTTGACCAGACAACTTGCCTGCATCAACCTGCACAGACGGTTTGCATTGTTTTAATATAATAACTGCATTAAAACCCTTTAAGTTAAGGAGGTTATGTGATTATAAACACTTGTGGATAATTAAGCAGATATAATTATTTAAATAAAAAGAATGTCAAGGTTTACAGCGTTTGTGTTCAAAACAAATGTGAATCATTTATTACGGTAAGAATTTGATTACAGAAAACACATTTACATTTCTATAGCACAAAAAAAAACAAAAAAAAAACACATACATTTAAAGATTGTCCTTCATTTGGTCAGGCATCCATTTGTGTCTCCTAAAACAATAATAAACCATTTCCTCCTGTTTCCATGTAGTTATTTAATAACATGCCTTAGGATCTGTGGGAACTCATAGTGACAATATAATGTCACAAAACAAGTCTTCCCTTCCATTTCACCATTGCAGTGAACTTGTTTTCCCCTCCCTCGGCAGAACATAATCAAATTATTTATGAGATGCAGCAGTGAGGGAGGGGGCGGTCATTTTCTGGGTATTTTGTGGTTATTTTGTGCAGAGCTGGTCCTGTAGCAGCTAATAGCAGGTGGTTGACAAAGGACACTGAAAAAAACACTAATCTGAAATTCCAGAATATTAGCTCTGAATTGCATTTAATAGATATAGTGTGCAGTGTACTGCTCATAGAATCTGCAGTAACAGAGATATATGGTAAGAGGGAATATCTGTCATCATTTGTTACTTTATTTAACTTAGATTTTGCATTTTGTTGAGAGTAAATTGCTAAAGCTTTTGTAAAGTGCACTGCTTTTATTTATCTGGGAGTCACACATAGAGCTTTATCACTGATTTAGAGTTCTGTAAACGGAAAGAGTCAACCTGAATGCACATCCAGCTAAAACCAGATATGCATGTATTTTTTTTAAACACTTGGCACCAGAATGTTCTGCAGAACAATAAAACAATGATGCACTGTTTTCTTTATCATGTTAATGCTGCACTTTTGAACTATGAGAAGAGGACTGAATTAAATCAGCAGCATCACTGAAGACTGTAGAGTAGTGTTTCTTCTGAATATCAACTGTTTTAATTATTAGTTAAATAATTACTTAATTCATTCATTTATTTATGCTGTTTTCTAAACTGAGACATTTTTTAAACGAAATCAATTTTAATTGAGTAATGTTCCACAGCTACAGGTGCGAGGACTCATACACACATTCATACACATATCGCAATAAACTCCACTTAGCTTTAGTATAACCCCACCAGTCGTGCCATGAGTTGCATCTAAACCTAGTTTGTTTGATGTCCTGCAGATGAACCCAATTATGAACCACTCTACACGACCTGAAAGGCTGAGATAGGAGTAATGTCACTGGCTGCTATTGACGAGCCCACATATATGAACTGCAATAAAGGAGAGAAGAGACTGTACTTACAGTTTTAGTTTTAGGACACTTCAATATAAGTGAATACAGAACACTGTGATTATTACAGTCTTGTATGAGGTCTCACATTGGCATGAAATGACTGGGTTGACCTTTCAAAATGACCATTTTCCAGTAGGATGTCCTTCTTTGATTAACCTGAACCTGTCGGCAACGGTTCACACAACCAACTGTCTGATTTTCAAAAACATAGAGAACACAATTATTTATTTACTTAGATACAGGTTAGGAAAATATGGCACAGTGACATTTAAGTACATCACTCTTTAATTGGCGTATATGCGGGGAGAGATGGTGTTGAGCGAGTGGGTGACTGTGGAGTAGTACCGGGCAATTCAAGCCAGGTTCAAATGGAGCCTTCTGAGTTTCCAGGCAACTAAATGCCAGGCTATGCTTTTCTGAGGCTCAGGAATACTCGTGTATTTCTCTTCAGCTCAGACACGCTCATAACCTTGTATTTCCTCATATATTGTGCTCTAAAAACAGCAGCGCTGCATTCCCACAGGTGCACTTGCTATGGCTTCCTCCAGAGACCAAACACTGGCTCAGTGCATTCATTTCTTCCCATTAGAATTACCATTTCATTTATCTTTCACTTTCTGTTGTGTTCCAAGGTACACATCATTGATGCTATAACATAACCTCAAAAACCAGCTTTGGAATTTTACTGTAAATTAACTAATAAAATGTTTTATACCAAAACTACTTGGTATAAAATCTTGTTACATTATCATTCATTAAATTCAAAGGGGCTTTTGTTCATCTTGGTGATTTATGATGTTTTGAAACACTCTTAGCAAAACAGTCCACTGCATAACAGTAGTGGGATTCTTTTTGTTGCTCTAAGAACCAAAAGAGAGATTCTTTAAATACCTGGTTAAAGGAACAGTTTGTTCAACACATAGAAGAGCCACTTAACCAGACATGGATCAGTGTAACCATTCAAATAGTTCTTTGAGATGCAGTGATTCTATGTATTCGATACACCTATCAGCCATAACATTAAAACCACCTGTCTAATATTTGTGGATTCCCTTCATCCCACCACAACATCACAGCAGGGACTTCACAATAAGGTTAGCAGCAGGTGCAGTTAGTTGTGAGTTGGGAAGGTCACTTAATGAGCCTTGAGTGCCCATGACCCTGACCCCTGACTGCCTGATGTTTTGGAGATGTTCTGACCCAGTCGTCTAAACATCACGGTTTGGTTCTGATCACAAGGTTCTTGTTCAACACATCAACTTCAGGAACTGTCTGTTCACTTGCTGCCTAATATGTAGATCCACGCCTTGACGGGTGATACTGGTATTCACGTCCGCTGTCGGTGGTAATGGCTGATTGGTGTGTTATGTCTATAAAGCTTTCCAGAAACTGATTTTTTAAGTACATTTATATTTAATGAGGTGCAGAGAGCTGGGTGTTGAGCATCAGAAAGAGCTGTTAGTGAAGAGTTTGGTGAGAATAAAGGATGAGCTCAGCATGTGTCTCTCCTGGTCGACCTTAACCTCCGCTCTAGCCCAGACCTCTTTACTGCATTTGTAGTCTTTTGAACGTTTGACTTCGAGCAACTCTCCTAAGGCAGAATTCAGGAGATTAAAACAAAAAGCCTCATCAGTATTCTCCACAGGAACATCTCCCTGCTTAAGTGACCAACCACTTGTGCTGCCTACCAGCGTGCTTAGAAACCCACTGACAAATTCATTGTTTGGTGCGCTTCTCCTCTGGACCACTCGGCCTGGTTTTATGCAGAAGCTTAGATTTGAGTATGTTCCTGGGATGAGCCTCATGCTTCTATTTGGTCTGATGCCGAGCTTGAAGCAGATGGCACTCGACGCACTGAAAGAGGGTAAAAGGGCTTTGAACACAGGATGAATATCAATGCTCCTCCTCGAGTTTTCATGCATGGTCTAATCATCAAGTCCTCGTTTGACACAGCGGGTCTCTGTTACCATGGAATGGCTTTTCAGGCAGGAGGCTAACATGAGGCCTACAGTTCTTATTAATATTAAAACTAATCTGCTCTGAAAATCACCTGTTTTAACCTGGGCAGAGAATACAGCCCTACAGTGTGTTCAACATATCGCAAAAAAAACAGTATTACATTCATTTATCTGTGACCAGCTGGAAAGCTATAGGTGATCATTCCTAAGACTGGACGGTGGGATTTTCCTGAAAAAGATCTGAAACAGATGTATGATTTGACACAATGGGTTTTCTGAGCAAGCCGCATCAAGTGCATCAAT